>NC_085968.1:22948515-22953515 GCF_910591565.1 Cydia splendana
GCTTTGATCCAAAATAACTCAGTTATTTTGCCCATTGTTCCTAAATCATTTAGGTTGCTTCTTATTTGGACTGCTAGGGGATGGAGGGAAACGTTATTCACG
Organism: Cydia splendana; assembly: GCF_910591565.1. NCBI lineage: Eukaryota > Metazoa > Arthropoda > Insecta > Lepidoptera > Tortricidae > Cydia > Cydia splendana. Next base: position 22,948,618 of record NC_085968.1, read on the forward strand.
ACTGTCTCAAGGGCGGATCTTGAGTCGCAATATATGCTGCAGTTTGGGATCGGGCTTCGGAGGGCCTGTGTTGTTGCCTCCAGAAGTGCCAGCAGTTCAGCTTGGTAGACAGTGCAGAAATGGTCTAACTTTAGTTTCTTGGTTTTGGTCTCCGTACCGTTTCTCCATACTGAGACTGCTGCTCCGACCTTGCCTTCTAATTTGCTGCCATCCGTATATATTTTGAGGCCTTCTGAGTTGTGCTCCTCTAGTTGTGCCCGGTCTGCCACACAAGTAAATTGTAATTCTGTCATTTTTGCGGGATGAGGCGTGTTTTCATATGGAATCAATTTCTCAATCTCTCTATCTCCGACCGCTTGCCGGGCGTAGCCTTTCTTTATACAATAAAGTGAGGCTGCTTCTCGGACTCTAATATCCAGTGGAAGCAACCCTGCAAGCAGAAGGGCTGAGTTAAGTGAGACCGTTCTGTATGCCTTAATTATCTTCTGTGCAAATCCTCGCTGCACCGCATCCAGCTGCTTTCTCACACATATTTTATTTGTTGCAGGTGCCCATGCGCTAGCTGCGTACATAATCACCGGTTCGATTACTGCCGTGTAGATTGTTCGTGTTATTTCTGGTCCCAGGCCCCAGTGGATTTTTGCTGCCCGAGCTAGCTGCTTGTAGATTCCAAGAGCCTTTTGACAGACATTTGTTGCGTGTGTGTTAAAAGTCAACTTATCGTCCACTGTGAGACCCAGGATCTTAATCTCGCGGGAGAGTCCGATGCTGACCCCTCCCATGCTCAGTCGTGGGGAGTCATACTTCATTTTGTTTGTCACTACCATTGCTTGGGTTTTGTGGGGGGCAAAGTTGAGTTTGTTTCTGACACCCCACGCCCGAACATGCGCTAGGGCAGCATCTGCCTCTCTTTGAATCCCCTGTGCTGTATCCCCTGAGAAAACCATCACCACATCATCGGCGAACGCCTGTACGTGGTGTCCCATCCCTTCGAGTTCCTTCAACAGGGGATCCAGCAGGAGATTCCAGAAGGTTGGTCCGCCTATCGAACCCTGTATGCAGCCTTTATTTGTCTGTTTTGGGTATTCTGTTCCGGCGTATCTTACTACTACCTTCCTTTCGGATAGGTAGCTGTCTACCAGGCGTCTGAGGTTTATTGGCGTCCTTGTTTCAGCAAGTCTGCATTGTATTGCCGGCCACCACGCGTTATCGAATGCGCCCTCTATGTCTAGTGATACTACAACGGTAAGCTTTTTGTGTTTTAGCTTTATTTTGAGGTGTTGTACCAGGGCATAGAGAGAGTCCTCGGTGTTGCGCTGTGGTGTAAAACCGAATTGATTACGACTCATACCTGGTAGGATGTAATGACGTATTCTTCGCACCATCATTTTTTCCAAGATCTTGCCAAAGACGGGCAAGAGCCCGATTGGTCTGTAGGATTTTGGGTGCGAATAGTCATCCTTGCCTGGTTTTCTCAGCACCACCACGATCGCTTTCTTCCAGGGCCGGGGAAAGTGATTTAATTCCAGGCACGCATTTATTAGGGCTAGGAAGATATTCGGGTCATGGTCTATAATTGTTTTGCATATGTCGGCTGTGAGGCCGTCATACCCAGGTGCTTTTTTGGGATTAAAGCTAGCCGCAGCCCAGCGCAATTCATCCACAGTGAATGGTGGGTCCCATGCTTCATCATGTGATCTCTCATTCACCGTTTTTGCTCTATTTCTTTCTATTTCGTGGTCTGCTTCATCGTTTTCTATCTTATCTTCCGGGTAGAAGGTCTCCGCCAATAGTTTTGCCGACTCCATATTGCTTAGTGGTTTTCCATTTTGGATCAATGTCATTTGTTCCTCCCTTTTTGTTGTTCGACCTATGACCCGGTAAATCCCATCCCACATGCTCTCGCGGGTCTGCTTCCCGCAAAACTCCTTCCAGCTCGTGGTCTGGGCATTCTTAACTTCCAGCTCATATTCCTGCTTTGCCTGGACATACTGCTCTATTACCCATGCGCGACGAACAGGAGCCGCGCACCGAATTCGTCGTTTTTTCGTTGCGACAACTTTTTTCATTTTTTCGAGTTTTTCGGACCACCAGGGCAACCCCATCTGTTTCTTTTCCTTTACCTTGGGAATTGAGTCATTGCAAGCTTCTTCTATTGTTTTAATGTATTTTTCTACGGTTGTTTCTAGTTCTGTTTTATTGCTTATTCCTTCTATTGCTATTTTGTTTATGTTGTTTTCTTTCCAGGTCTCTTTAAGTTTTTCAAGTAGTTGACTCCAGTTTGCCTTTTTTGTGTTGTATTTCCTGGTAGATCTTTTGATTTCTACTCCCTGTGGCTTCCCCATGTTGAGGTCGAAAATAATTGCCCTGTGGTCGGAGCTCGTCACGTCCCCTGAAACTCTCCAGTTGCTGATGCACACTAGCATGTCCTCTGTGCAGGCAGTTACATCCACGCAACTGGTATACCTTCTTTCGCCTCGGGTTGTGTCAAAGGTGGGCTCCGATCCCCGATTTAAAATGTGCATCTCCTGTTCGTCCAGCATACCTGCAAAAATCTCCCCCCTGTGATCCACCTTTGTGCTTCCCCACCATGTGTTCCAGGCATTGATATCACCACCCAGAAGGATGCTGTCAGTCCCGATCTCCTTTCTGATTTTTTCGATCCATTCTATGTAGGGTTCGATTGGTGCATCTCCCTCTAGATATACCGATGCTACTCCGATTTGCCCTTTTTCGGTTTTTATCTTTACCACCGCGATGTTATGTGTGGTAAGGGTGGGACAGTGGGTTATATTTAGGTGGTCGTTGAAGATCACGATGGCGGCTTTGTTCACCCCGGTTGTTCTTTCGCATTGTATGACTCTGGTGCCTGTGTGGGTTTTGAGTCGTCCCGTGTTGCTGGTGTATGGTTCCTGGACTAGCGCAAAAGCCACCTTTCTTTTTTCCGCCTCGACTATCAGTTCGGCTGTAGCAAGTGCGCTCCTCTGTAGGTTCGCCTGGATCACTACATATGGTTTTTCTTGCGTGTTTGATTGTTCGCCTTGGGTGCCCTTAGCAGTAGGCTACAGTTGATCTAGCCAGATCGTCCCATTTCCTACGCACCGAGCACCTGGTATCGAAAGCATTGTGCTCGGTGTTTTCTGTATTTGCCCTGGAACAATTTCTGCATTTTGGTGGCAACCCGGCGGTCCAATCTGGACATTCCAACCTTAGGTGAGGTCCCCCACAGTGGGAGCACAGGTCCACGGTTTCGGTGCACAGCCGCTTACTATGACCGAAACTCAGGCAGCGTGTACATTGGATCAGTGGGGTCTGATCTTCCACCTTGATCCGTTGTAGATCTATGTGTACGCTTCCGGTACCCGTGGCTCTCTGCCAGATGGTAGGAGAGACGCTGACCACTATGTGGCAAGTGTGGGGGTTCCTGGTTTTCTTTCTATATTTTATGTGTACCCTGTCTTCCTCCTCGTCGAGGCCGCGAAAGACGTCCCGATTCTGGTTCCTAAGAGCTTTTAGAACGTCCTCATCTGTATTGACTGAGAGGACGCTCTTAAGGACCAAAAGCGGGTCCTTGTTCTTCACTTCCTCGACGGTGAGGTCGACTCCCTGGCTCTCCATCCTTTCTCGGAATTTGTCTCTCTCTCCTTTGGTCCCGAATCCCATTAGTACCTTCCTATCCTTCGCCTTTCTTACTCTTTCCACCTTTATCCATCCCTCCTTGGCGTCAGCTGCCTTTCTTATTTTATCCAGGACTTCCTCTCCTGTTTCGGTGTCATTTTTGGAGGTGATGACAACGGTGTGTAATGTGCTTCTTCCTTCCGGTCTGACTTTTGGGACTGAACTAGGCGGCCCGGCTGTCACGCTCGCGTATGACGCCGTTGTCGCCACCCCCTCAATCGTCCTTTCTTGTTTTTCGAAACTGGTTTTCATTTCGGTCTTTATCTCTTCCAGTAGTTTGGTGTTTCTAGCTATTAGTGTTTTTATATCCTGGATATCTTCCTCATTTGTACATTTCTGCACATACATCTCTCTTTCTTTCTCTGCGTTTGCCGTGAAGGTTTTGTCTGTCGCGGATGCTTCAGACATCACCTTCCCGGGAGTCTCCTTTTCTCCTGCTCCTGTCTTTCCCTTTTTTCCCTCAGCCACTGCCTCCTTTACCAATGTATACAGGCGGTCCAGCAGACCTTTAGTCTCGACTTTTATCGTCGTTTTTATGTTTCTAGATTCGTCTAGGTTTGCTTTACCCTTGATTACGCAAGCTCTCGCCTCCATAATCTTGTCCATGTAGTGTTTCGCCTCCTTGATCTTATCCCTTTGATATTTTGGTGCTGAGACCAGGGACTTTCGCATGGCTTGTTGTTCAGCCGGGGTTTTTTGTGGTGTGATCGGTTCGTTCACGGACGGTACTGCCTGTTGCTTTTCGATTTGGCTTTGGGTAAGCTGTTGCGTTTTTGGCGGAGTTTTTGCAGGGCCAGCCTGCGACGTCGTTGGGGTGGCTGTGGGGGTCAGAGTTTGAGTAATGTCCCTGTTGGTCGTTTCCCATTTTTCGATACTCCGTCTGACGGTTTTGTCCGGGCTTTTAGCCATGTCTTCTGACAGGGCTTTGGTTGCCTTTTTGACTGGGGTTCTGAATCCGATCATTTCTGGTACAGGTTATGCTAGGTCAGTCAATAGGGACCGCCTTCCAGTCAGTCGGTTACACTTATTGAGTTGGAGGTTATATTTTATTTGAACCCCTGTAAATGGGGGGTTGCAGTCAGATAGGGTTTGAAATAAAACACAAAGTATTGTCAATGTAGATACAAAGGAATAAAATAAAATATCGACTCTATGTAGAGTTGGTCTGACGACTAAAGTGCCGGTGTACTATAAGTTTAATGTAAGGTGAGTCGCAGACT
>NC_085968.1:22961015-22981268 GCF_910591565.1 Cydia splendana
GTAATATTTGGTACATTGGGGTAAAATTGTCTGCCTCCAGAAATAGGTAGGTTAGGGTTATTTTTTTTTTGATGTCCCCAAAAACGAAACTGTTCCCAGAGATAGGTAGGTTAGGGTTATTTTTTTTTTGATGACCCTAAAAACGAAACTGCTGCCAGAAATAGGTAGGTTAGGGTTATTTTTTTTTTTGATGACCCTAAAAACGAAACCGCTCCCAGAGATAGGTTAGGGTTAGGTTAGGTTAGGTTAGGTTGGTTAGGTTAGGTTAGGTTAGCACTGCGACCTTTACAGGAACCACCAACTGCTACTAGAAAAGTGGGTTAGATTAGGTTAGGTTAGTATTGCGACCTTCACAGAAGCCAACTGCTGCTAAACTAAAAAACTGATATAGGTTAAGGGTACGTCCTTCGGTAGATTTGGCTCAAATTCGGAATATAAGAGTTTCTTAAGGAGATCTAAAATCTGAACCCCCCCTTGGGGGTGGAAATCGCCCCCCTTCTGGGACCTCCCATACAAATTTTTCAGTTTTTTTCGGTTTTTGTTTTTTTTTAAATTAATGTTACAAGGCTGGATGGTTAAGTTTATAATTGAACAAAAGATATTAAAATTGTACAAAAATGGTTTTTTTTTAAACTCTTACACTCTAAAAATAAAGATTTTAGAGCCGGGTCAATTTTTTTTTGTAAATATTTCTATGTCCAAATCGGTCCAAAAAAAAGTCTATACATACGGAAATGTGTTACTCGTCTAGTACTTTGTACTAGCGACAGCCCAAAACTGAAGTCCATTTTGCTCCATCTGTTACCGTTTCCGAGATATATAGTTTTGAACTTACGAATTTACGAAAAAACTTTGCCTTTCACTCCATCAGGCGCTGATGACTACTTTGTATGGAAATAGTGAAATCCGACTCGCACTTGACAATTTTTCATAGAAATTTGTTTTTATGTAAGTAATTTTGGGCAATTTTGGTTTTAGGATTTGTATGGTAGGTAAGTAATATTTGGTACATTGGGGTAAAATTGTCTGCCTCCAGAAATAGGTAGGTTAGGGTTATTTTTTTTTTGATGTCCCCAAAAACGAAACTGTTCCCAGAGATAGGTAGGTTAGGGTTATTTTTTTTTTGATGACCCTAAAAACGAAACTGCTGCCAGAAATAGGTAGGTTAGGGTTATTTTTTTTTTGATGACCCTAAAAACGAAACCGCTCCCAGAGATAGGTTAGGGTTAGGTTAGGTTAGGTTAGGTTGGTTAGGTTAGGTTAGGTTAGCACTGCGACCTTTACAGGAACCACCAACTGCTACTAGAAAAGTGGGTTAGATTAGGTTAGGTTAGTATTGCGACCTTCACAGAAGCCAACTGCTACTAAACTAAAAAACTGATATAGGTTAAGGGTACGTCCTTCGGTAGATTTGGCTCAAATTCGGAATATAAGAGTTTCTTAAGGAGATCTAAAATCTGAACCCCCCCTTGGGGGTGGAAATCGCCCCCCTTCTGGGACCTCCCATACAAATTTTTCAGTTTTTTTCGGTTTTTGTTTTTTTTAAATTAATGTTACAAGGCTGGATGGTTAAGTTTATAATTGAACAAAAGATATTAAAATTGTACAAAAATGGTTTTTTTTAAAACTCTTACACTCTAAAAATAAAGATTTTAGAGCCGGGTCAATTTTTTTTTGTAAATATTTCTATGTCCAAATCGGTCCAAAAAAAAGTCTATACATACGGAAATGTGTTACTCGTCTAGTACTTTGTACTAGCGACAGCCCAAAACTGAAGTCCATTTTGCTCCATCTGTTACCGTTTCCGAGATATATAGTTTTGAACTTACGAATTTACGAAAAAACTTTGCCTTTCACTCCATCAGGCGCTGATGACTACTTTGTATGGAAATAGTGAAATCCGACTCGCACTTGACAATTTTTCATAGAAATTTGTTTTTATGTAAGTAATTTTGGGCAATTTTGGTTTTAGGATTTGTATGGTAGGTAAGTAATATTTGGTACATTGGGGTAAAATTGTCTGCCTCCAGAAATAGGTAGGTTAGGGTTATTTTTTTTTTGATGTCCCCAAAAACGAAACTGTTCCCAGAGATAGGTAGGTTAGGGTTATTTTTTTTTTGATGACCCTAAAAACGAAACTGCTGCCAGAAATAGGTAGGTTAGGGTTATTTTTTTTTGATGACCCTAAAAACGAAACCGCTCCCAGAGATAGGTTAGGGTTAGGTTAGGTTAGGTTAGGTTGGTTAGGTTAGGTTAGGTTAGCACTGCGACCTTTACAGGAACCACCAACTGCTACTAGAAAAGTGGGTTAGATTAGGTTAGGTTAGTATTGCGACCTTCACAGAAGCCAACTGCTGCTAAACTAAAAAACTGATATAGGTTAAGGGTACGTCCTTCGGTAGATTTGGCTCAAATTCGGAATATAAGAGTTTCTTAAGGAGATCTAAAATCTGAACCCCCCCTTGGGGGTGGAAATCGCCCCCCTTCTGGGACCTCCCATACAAATTTTTCAGTTTTTTTCGGTTTTTGTTTTTTTTAAATTAATGTTACAAGGCTGGATGGTTAAGTTTATAATTGAACAAAAGATATTAAAATTGTACAAAAATGGTTTTTTTTTAAACTCTTACACTCTAAAAATAAAGATTTTAGAGCCGGGTCAATTTTTTTTTGTAAATATTTCTATGTCCAAATCGGTCCAAAAAAAAGTCTATACATACGGAAATGTGTTACTCGTCTAGTACTTTGTACTAGCGACAGCCCAAAACTGAAGTCCATTTTGCTCCATCTGTTACCGTTTCCGAGATATATAGTTTTGAACTTACGAATTTACGAAAAAACTTTGCCTTTCACTCCATCAGGCGCTGATGACTACTTTGTATGGAAATAGTGAAATCCGACTCGCACTTGACAATTTTTCATAGAAATTTGTTTTTATGTAAGTAATTTTGGGCAATTTTGGTTTTAGGATTTGTATGGTAGGTAAGTAATATTTGGTACATTGGGGTAAAATTGTCTGCCTCCAGAAATAGGTAGGTTAGGGTTATTTTTTTTTTGATGTCCCCAAAAACGAAACTGTTCCCAGAGATAGGTAGGTTAGGGTTATTTTTTTTTTGATGACCCTAAAAACGAAACTGCTGCCAGAAATAGGTAGGTTAGGGTTATTTTTTTTTTGATGACCCTAAAAACGAAACCGCTCCCAGAGATAGGTTAGGGTTAGGTTAGGTTAGGTTAGGTTGGTTAGGTTAGGTTAGGTTAGCACTGCGACCTTTACAGGAACCACCAACTGCTACTAGAAAAGTGGGTTAGATTAGGTTAGGTTAGTATTGCGACCTTCACAGAAGCCAACTGCTGCTAAACTAAAAAACTGATATAGGTTAAGGGTACGTCCTTCGGTAGATTTGGCTCAAATTCGGAATATAAGAGTTTCTTAAGGAGATCTAAAATCTGAACCCCCCCTTGGGGGTGGAAATCGCCCCCCTTCTGGGACCTCCCATACAAATTTTTCAGTTTTTTTCGGTTTTTGTTTTTTTAAAATTAATGTTACAAGGCTGGATGGTTAAGTTTATAATTGAACAAAAGATATTAAAATTGTACAAAAATGGTTTTTTTTAAAACTCTTACACTCTAAAAATAAAGATTTTAGAGCCGGGTCAATTTTTTTTTGTAAATATTTCTATGTCCAAATCGGTCCAAAAAAAAGTCTATACATACGGAAATGTGTTACTCGTCTAGTACTTTGTACTAGCGACAGCCCAAAACTGAAGTCCATTTTGCTCCATCTGTTACCGTTTCCGAGATATATAGTTTTGAACTTACGAATTTACGAAAAAACTTTGCCTTTCACTCCATCAGGCGCTGATGACTACTTTGTATGGAAATAGTGAAATCCGACTCGCACTTGACAATTTTTCATAGAAATTTGTTTTTATGTAAGTAATTTTGGGCAATTTTGGTTTTAGGATTTGTATGGTAGGTAAGTAATATTTGGTACATTGGGGTAAAATTGTCTGCCTCCAGAAATAGGTAGGTTAGGGTTATTTTTTTTTTGATGTCCCCAAAAACGAAACTGTTCCCAGAGATAGGTAGGTTAGGGTTATTTTTTTTTTGATGACCCTAAAAACGAAACTGCTGCCAGAAATTGGTAGGTTAGGGTTATTTTTTTTTTGATGACCCTAAAAACGAAACCGCTCCCAGAGATAGGTTAGGGTTAGGTTAGGTTAGGTTAGGTTGGTTAGGTTAGGTTAGGTTAGCACTGCGACCTTTACAGGAACCACCAACTGCTACTAGAAAAGTGGGTTAGATTAGGTTAGGTTAGTATTGCGACCTTCACAGAAGCCAACTGCTGCTAAACTAAAAAACTGATATAGGTTAAGGGTACGTCCTTCGGTAGATTTGGCTCAAATTCGGAATATAAGAGTTTCTTAAGGAGATCTAAAATCTGAACCCCCCCTTGGGGGTGGAAATCGCCCCCCGTCTGGGACCTCCCATACAAATTTTTCAGTTTTTTTCGGTTTTTGTTTTTTTTAAATTAATGTTACAAGGCTGGATGGTTAAGTTTATAATTGAACAAAAGATATTAAAATTGTACAAAAATGGTTTTTTTTTAAACTCTTACACTCTAAAAATAAAGATTTTAGAGCCGGGTCAATTTTTTTTTGTAAATATTTCTATGTCCAAATCGGTCCAAAAAAAAGTCTATACATACGGAAATGTGTTACTCGTCTAGTACTTTGTACTAGCGACAGCCCAAAACTGAAGTCCATTTTGCTCCATCTGTTACCGTTTCCGAGATATATAGTTTTGAACTTACGAATTTACGAAAAAACTTTGCCTTTCACTCCATCAGGCGCTGATGACTACTTTGTATGGAAATAGTGAAATCCGACTCGCACTTGACAATTTTTCATAGAAATTTGTTTTTATGTAAGTAATTTTGGGCAATTTTGGTTTTAGGATTTGTATGGTAGGTAAGTAATATTTGGTACATTGGGGTAAAATTGTCTGCCTCCAGAAATAGGTAGGTTAGGGTTATTTTTTTTTTGATGTCCCCAAAAACGAAACTGTTCCCAGAGATAGGTAGGTTAGGGTTATTTTTTTTTTGATGACCCTAAAAACGAAACTGCTGCCAGAAATAGGTAGGTTAGGGTTATTTTTTTTTTGATGACCCTAAAAACGAAACCGCTCCCAGAGATAGGTTAGGGTTAGGTTAGGTTAGGTTAGGTTGGTTAGGTTAGGTTAGGTTAGCACTGCGACCTTTACAGGAACCACCAACTGCTACTAGAAAAGTGGGTTAGATTAGGTTAGGTTAGTATTGCGACCTTCACAGAAGCCAACTGCTGCTAAACTAAAAAACTGATATAGGTTAAGGGTACGTCCTTCGGTAGATTTGGCTCAAATTCGGAATATAAGAGTTTCTTAAGGAGATCTAAAATCTGAACCCCCCCTTGGGGGTGGAAATCGCCCCCCTTCTGGGACCTCCCATACAAATTTTTCAGTTTTTTTCGGTTTTTGTTTTTTTTAAATTAATGTTACAAGGCTGGATGGTTAAGTTTATAATTGAACAAAAGATATTAAAATTGTACAAAAATGGTTTTTTTTTAAACTCTTACACTCTAAAAATAAAGATTTTAGAGCCGGGTCAATTTTTTTTTGTAAATATTTCTATGTCCAAATCGGTCCAAAAAAAAGTCTATACATACGGAAATGTGTTACTCGTCTAGTACTTTGTACTAGCGACAGCCCAAAACTGAAGTCCATTTTGCTCCATCTGTTACCGTTTCCGAGATATATAGTTTTGAACTTACGAATTTACGAAAAAACTTTGCCTTTCACTCCATCAGGCGCTGATGACTACTTTGTATGGAAATAGTGAAATCCGACTCGCACTTGACAATTTTTCATAGAAATTTGTTTTTATGTAAGTAATTTTGGGCAATTTTGGTTTTAGGATTTGTATGGTAGGTAAGTAATATTTGGTACATTGGGGTAAAATTGTCTGCCTCCAGAAATAGGTAGGTTAGGGTTATTTTTTTTTTGATGTCCCCAAAAACGAAACTGTTCCCAGAGATAGGTAGGTTAGGGTTATTTTTTTTTTGATGACCCTAAAAACGAAACTGCTGCCAGAAATAGGTAGGTTAGGGTTATTTTTTTTTTGATGACCCTAAAAACGAAACCGCTCCCAGAGATAGGTTAGGGTTAGGTTAGGTTAGGTTAGGTTGGTTAGGTTAGGTTAGGTTAGCACTGCGACCTTTACAGGAACCACCAACTGCTACTAGAAAAGTGGGTTAGATTAGGTTAGGTTAGTATTGCGACCTTCACAGAAGCCAACTGCTGCTAAACTAAAAAACTGATATAGGTTAGGTTAAGGGTACGTCCTTCGGTAGATTTGGCTCAAATTCGGAATATAAGAGTTTCTTAAGGAGATCTAAAATCTGAACCCCCCCTTGGGGGTTGGGTTAGGTTAGGTTAGGTTAGGTTAGGTTAGGTTAGGTTAGGTTAGGTTAGGTTAGGTTAGGTTAGGTTAGGTTAGGTTAGGTTAGGTTAGGTTAGGTTAGGTTAGGTTAGGTTAGGTTAGGTTAGGTTAGGTTAGGTTAGGTTAGGTTAGGTTAGGTTAGGTTAGGTTAGGTTAGGTTAGGTTAGGTTAGGTTAGGTTAGGTTAGGTTAGGTTAGGTTAGGTTAGGTTAGGTTAGGTTAGGTTAGGTTAGGTTAGGTTAGGTTAGGTTAGGTTAGGTTAGGTTAGGTTAGGTTAGGTTAGGTTAGGTTAGGTTAGGTTAGGTTAGGTTAGGTTAGGTTAGGTTAGGTTAGGTTAGGTTAGGTTAGGTTAGGTTAGGTTAGGTTAGGTTAGGTTAGGTTAGGTTAGGTTAGGTTAGGTTAGGTTAGGTTAGGTTAGGTTAGGTTAGGTTAGGTTAGGTTAGGTTAGGTTAGGTTAGGTTAGGTTAGGTTAGGTTAGGTTAGGTTAGGTTAGGTTAGGTTAGGTTAGGTTAGGTTAGGTTAGGTTAGGTTAGGTTAGGTTAGGTTAGGTTAGGTTAGGTTAGGTTAGGTTAGGTTAGGTTAGGTTAGGTTAGGTTAGGTTAGGTTAGGTTAGGTTAGGTTAGGTTAGGTTAGGTTAGGTTAGGTTAGGTTAGGTTAGGTTAGGTTAGGTTAGGTTAGGTTAGGTTAGGTTAGGTTAGGTTAGGTTAGGTTAGGTTAGGTTAGGTTAGGTTAGGTTAGGTTAGGTTAGGTTAGGTTAGGTTAGGTTAGGTTAGGTTAGGTTAGGTTAGGTTAGGTTAGGTTAGGTTAGGTTAGGTTAGGTTAGGTTAGGTTAGGTTAGGTTAGGTTAGGTTAGGTTAGGTTAGGTTAGGTTAGGTTAGGTTAGGTTAGGTTAGGTTAGGTTAGGTTAGGTTAGGTTAGGTTAGGTTAGGTTAGGTTAGGTTAGGTTAGGTTAGGTTAGGTTAGGTTAGGTTAGGTTAGGTTAGGTTAGGTTAGGTTAGGTTAGGTTAGGTTAGGTTAGGTTAGGTTAGGTTAGGTTAGGTTAGGTTAGGTTAGGTTAGGTTAGGTTAGGTTAGGTTAGGTTAGGTTAGGTTAGGTTAGGTTAGGTTAGGTTAGGTTAGGTTAGGTTAGGTTAGGTTAGGTTAGGTTAGGTTAGGTTAGGTTAGGTTAGGTTAGGTTAGGTTAGGTTAGGTTAGGTTAGGTTAGGTTAGGTTAGGTTAGGTTAGGTTAGGTTAGGTTAGGTTAGGTTAGGTTAGGTTAGGTTAGGTTAGGTTAGGTTAGGTTAGGTTAGGTTAGGTTAGGTTAGGTTAGGTTAGGTTAGGTTAGGTTAGGTTAGGTTAGGTTAGGTTAGGTTAGGTTAGGTTAGGTTAGGTTAGGTTAGGTTAGGTTAGGTTAGGTTAGGTTAGGTTAGGTTAGGTTAGGTTAGGTTAGGTTAGGTTAGGTTAGGTTAGGTTAGGTTAGGTTAGGTTAGGTTAGGTTAGGTTAGGTTAGGTTAGGTTAGGTTAGGTTAGGTTAGGTTAGGTTAGGTTAGGTTAGGTTAGGTTAGGTTAGGTTAGGTTAGGTTAGGTTAGGTTAGGTTAGGTTAGGTTAGGTTAGGTTAGGTTAGGTTAGGTTAGGTTAGGTTAGGTTAGGTTAGGTTAGGTTAGGTTAGGTTAGGTTAGGTTAGGTTAGGTTAGGTTAGGTTAGGTTAGGTTAGGTTAGGTTAGGTTAGGTTAGGTTAGGTTAGGTTAGGTTAGGTTAGGTTAGGTTAGGTTAGGTTAGGTTAGGTTAGGTTAGGTTAGGTTAGGTTAGGTTAGGTTAGGTTAGGTTAGGTTAGGTTAGGTTAGGTTAGGTTAGGTTAGGTTAGGTTAGGTTAGGTTAGGTTAGGTTAGGTTAGGTTAGGTTAGGTTAGGTTAGGTTAGGTTAGGTTAGGTTAGGTTAGGTTAGGTTAGGTTAGGTTAGGTTAGGTTAGGTTAGGTTAGGTTAGGTTAGGTTAGGTTAGGTTAGGTTAGGTTAGGTTAGGTTAGGTTAGGTTAGGTTAGGTTAGGTTAGGTTAGGTTAGGTTAGGTTAGGTTAGGTTAGGTTAGGTTAGGTTAGGTTAGGTTAGGTTAGGTTAGGTTAGGTTAGGTTAGGTTAGGTTAGGTTAGGTTAGGTTAGGTTAGGTTAGGTTAGGTTAGGTTAGGTTAGGTTAGGTTAGGTTAGGTTAGGTTAGGTTAGGTTAGGTTAGGTTAGGTTAGGTTAGGTTAGGTTAGGTTAGGTTAGGTTAGGTTAGGTTAGGTTAGGTTAGGTTAGGTTAGGTTAGGTTAGGTTAGGTTAGGTTAGGTTAGGTTAGGTTAGGTTAGGTTAGGTTAGGTTAGGTTAGGTTAGGTTAGGTTAGGTTAGGTTAGGTTAGGTTAGGTTAGGTTAGGTTAGGTTAGGTTAGGTTAGGTTAGGTTAGGTTAGGTTAGGTTAGGTTAGGTTAGGTTAGGTTAGGTTAGGTTAGGTTAGGTTAGGTTAGGTTAGGTTAGGTTAGGTTAGGTTAGGTTAGGTTAGGTTAGGTTAGGTTAGGTTAGGTTAGGTTAGGTTAGGTTAGGTTAGGTTAGGTTAGGTTAGGTTAGGTTAGGTTAGGTTAGGTTAGGTTAGGTTAGGTTAGGTTAGGTTAGGTTAGGTTAGGTTAGGTTAGGTTAGGTTAGGTTAGGTTAGGTTAGGTTAGGTTAGGTTAGGTTAGGTTAGGTTAGGTTAGGTTAGGTTAGGTTAGGTTAGGTTAGGTTAGGTTAGGTTAGGTTAGGTTAGGTTAGGTTAGGTTAGGTTAGGTTAGGTTAGGTTAGGTTAGGTTAGGTTAGGTTAGGTTAGGTTAGGTTAGGTTAGGTTAGGTTAGGTTAGGTTAGGTTAGGTTAGGTTAGGTTAGGTTAGGTTAGGTTAGGTTAGGTTAGGTTAGGTTAGGTTAGGTTAGGTTAGGTTAGGTTAGGTTAGGTTAGGTTAGGTTAGGTTAGGTTAGGTTAGGTTAGGTTAGGTTAGGTTAGGTTAGGTTAGGTTAGGTTAGGTTAGGTTAGGTTAGGTTAGGTTAGGTTAGGTTAGGTTAGGTTAGGTTAGGTTAGGTTAGGTTAGGTTAGGTTAGGTTAGGTTAGGTTAGGTTAGGTTAGGTTAGGTTAGGTTAGGTTAGGTTAGGTTAGGTTAGGTTAGGTTAGGTTAGGTTAGGTTAGGTTAGGTTAGGTTAGGTTAGGTTAGGTTAGGTTAGGTTAGGTTAGGTTAGGTTAGGTTAGGTTAGGTTAGGTTAGGTTAGGTTAGGTTAGGTTAGGTTAGGTTAGGTTAGGTTAGGTTAGGTTAGGTTAGGTTAGGTTAGGTTAGGTTAGGTTAGGTTAGGTTAGGTTAGGTTAGGTTAGGTTAGGTTAGGTTAGGTTAGGTTAGGTTAGGTTAGGTTAGGTTAGGTTAGGTTAGGTTAGGTTAGGTTAGGTTAGGTTAGGTTAGGTTAGGTTAGGTTAGGTTAGGTTAGGTTAGGTTAGGTTAGGTTAGGTTAGGTTAGGTTAGGTTAGGTTAGGTTAGGTTAGGTTAGGTTAGGTTAGGTTAGGTTAGGTTAGGTTAGGTTAGGTTAGGTTAGGTTAGGTTAGGTTAGGTTAGGTTAGGTTAGGTTAGGTTAGGTTAGGTTAGGTTAGGTTAGGTTAGGTTAGGTTAGGTTAGGTTAGGTTAGGTTAGGTTAGGTTAGGTTAGGTTAGGTTAGGTTAGGTTAGGTTAGGTTAGGTTAGGTTAGGTTAGGTTAGGTTAGGTTAGGTTAGGTTAGGTTAGGTTAGGTTAGGTTAGGTTAGGTTAGGTTAGGTTAGGTTAGGTTAGGTTAGGTTAGGTTAGGTTAGGTTAGGTTAGGTTAGGTTAGGTTAGGTTAGGTTAGGTTAGGTTAGGTTAGGTTAGGTTAGGTTAGGTTAGGTTAGGTTAGGTTAGGTTAGGTTAGGTTAGGTTAGGTTAGGTTAGGTTAGGTTAGGTTAGGTTAGGTTAGGTTAGGTTAGGTTAGGTTAGGTTAGGTTAGGTTAGGTTAGGTTAGGTTAGGTTAGGTTAGGTTAGGTTAGGTTAGGTTAGGTTAGGTTAGGTTAGGTTAGGTTAGGTTAGGTTAGGTTAGGTTAGGTTAGGTTAGGTTAGGTTAGGTTAGGTTAGGTTAGGTTAGGTTAGGTTAGGTTAGGTTAGGTTAGGTTAGGTTAGGTTAGGTTAGGTTAGGTTAGGTTAGGTTAGGTTAGGTTAGGTTAGGTTAGGTTAGGTTAGGTTAGGTTAGGTTAGGTTAGGTTAGGTTAGGTTAGGTTAGGTTAGGTTAGGTTAGGTTAGGTTAGGTTAGGTTAGGTTAGGTTAGGTTAGGTTAGGTTAGGTTAGGTTAGGTTAGGTTAGGTTAGGTTAGGTTAGGTTAGGTTAGGTTAGGTTAGGTTAGGTTAGGTTAGGTTAGGTTAGGTTAGGTTAGGTTAGGTTAGGTTAGGTTAGGTTAGGTTAGGTTAGGTTAGGTTAGGTTAGGTTAGGTTAGGTTAGGTTAGGTTAGGTTAGGTTAGGTTAGGTTAGGTTAGGTTAGGTTAGGTTAGGTTAGGTTAGGTTAGGTTAGGTTAGGTTAGGTTAGGTTAGGTTAGGTTAGGTTAGGTTAGGTTAGGTTAGGTTAGGTTAGGTTAGGTTAGGTTAGGTTAGGTTAGGTTAGGTTAGGTTAGGTTAGGTTAGGTTAGGTTAGGTTAGGTTAGGTTAGGTTAGGTTAGGTTAGGTTAGGTTAGGTTAGGTTAGGTTAGGTTAGGTTAGGTTAGGTTAGGTTAGGTTAGGTTAGGTTAGGTTAGGTTAGGTTAGGTTAGGTTAGGTTAGGTTAGGTTAGGTTAGGTTAGGTTAGGTTAGGTTAGGTTAGGTTAGGTTAGGTTAGGTTAGGTTAGGTTAGGTTAGGTTAGGTTAGGTTAGGTTAGGTTAGGTTAGGTTAGGTTAGGTTAGGTTAGGTTAGGTTAGGTTAGGTTAGGTTAGGTTAGGTTAGGTTAGGTTAGGTTAGGTTAGGTTAGGTTAGGTTAGGTTAGGTTAGGTTAGGTTAGGTTAGGTTAGGTTAGGTTAGGTTAGGTTAGGTTAGGTTAGGTTAGGTTAGGTTAGGTTAGGTTAGGTTAGGTTAGGTTAGGTTAGGTTAGGTTAGGTTAGGTTAGGTTAGGTTAGGTTAGGTTAGGTTAGGTTAGGTTAGGTTAGGTTAGGTTAGGTTAGGTTAGGTTAGGTTAGGTTAGGTTAGGTTAGGTTAGGTTAGGTTAGGTTAGGTTAGGTTAGGTTAGGTTAGGTTAGGTTAGGTTAGGTTAGGTTAGGTTAGGTTAGGTTAGGTTAGGTTAGGTTAGGTTAGGTTAGGTTAGGTTAGGTTAGGTTAGGTTAGGTTAGGTTAGGTTAGGTTAGGTTAGGTTAGGTTAGGTTAGGTTAGGTTAGGTTAGGTTAGGTTAGGTTAGGTTAGGTTAGGTTAGGTTAGGTTAGGTTAGGTTAGGTTAGGTTAGGTTAGGTTAGGTTAGGTTAGGTTAGGTTAGGTTAGGTTAGGTTAGGTTAGGTTAGGTTAGGTTAGGTTAGGTTAGGTTAGGTTAGGTTAGGTTAGGTTAGGTTAGGTTAGGTTAGGTTAGGTTAGGTTAGGTTAGGTTAGGTTAGGTTAGGTTAGGTTAGGTTAGGTTAGGTTAGGTTAGGTTAGGTTAGGTTAGGTTAGGTTAGGTTAGGTTAGGTTAGGTTAGGTTAGGTTAGGTTAGGTTAGGTTAGGTTAGGTTAGGTTAGGTTAGGTTAGGTTAGGTTAGGTTAGGTTAGGTTAGGTTAGGTTAGGTTAGGTTAGGTTAGGTTAGGTTAGGTTAGGTTAGGTTAGGTTAGGTTAGGTTAGGTTAGGTTAGGTTAGGTTAGGTTAGGTTAGGTTAGGTTAGGTTAGGTTAGGTTAGGTTAGGTTAGGTTAGGTTAGGTTAGGTTAGGTTAGGTTAGGTTAGGTTAGGTTAGGTTAGGTTAGGTTAGGTTAGGTTAGGTTAGGTTAGGTTAGGTTAGGTTAGGTTAGGTTAGGTTAGGTTAGGTTAGGTTAGGTTAGGTTAGGTTAGGTTAGGTTAGGTTAGGTTAGGTTAGGTTAGGTTAGGTTAGGTTAGGTTAGGTTAGGTTAGGTTAGGTTAGGTTAGGTTAGGTTAGGTTAGGTTAGGTTAGGTTAGGTTAGGTTAGGTTAGGTTAGGTTAGGTTAGGTTAGGTTAGGTTAGGTTAGGTTAGGTTAGGTTAGGTTAGGTTAGGTTAGGTTAGGTTAGGTTAGGTTAGGTTAGGTTAGGTTAGGTTAGGTTAGGTTAGGTTAGGTTAGGTTAGGTTAGGTTAGGTTAGGTTAGGTTAGGTTAGGTTAGGTTAGGTTAGGTTAGGTTAGGTTAGGTTAGGTTAGGTTAGGTTAGGTTAGGTTAGGTTAGGTTAGGTTAGGTTAGGTTAGGTTAGGTTAGGTTAGGTTAGGTTAGGTTAGGTTAGGTTAGGTTAGGTTAGGTTAGGTTAGGTTAGGTTAGGTTAGGTTAGGTTAGGTTAGGTTAGGTTAGGTTAGGTTAGGTTAGGTTAGGTTAGGTTAGGTTAGGTTAGGTTAGGTTAGGTTAGGTTAGGTTAGGTTAGGTTAGGTTAGGTTAGGTTAGGTTAGGTTAGGTTAGGTTAGGTTAGGTTAGGTTAGGTTAGGTTAGGTTAGGTTAGGTTAGGTTAGGTTAGGTTAGGTTAGGTTAGGTTAGGTTAGGTTAGGTTAGGTTAGGTTAGGTTAGGTTAGGTTAGGTTAGGTTAGGTTAGGTTAGGTTAGGTTAGGTTAGGTTAGGTTAGGTTAGGTTAGGTTAGGTTAGGTTAGGTTAGGTTAGGTTAGGTTAGGTTAGGTTAGGTTAGGTTAGGTTAGGTTAGGTTAGGTTAGGTTAGGTTAGGTTAGGTTAGGTTAGGTTAGGTTAGGTTAGGTTAGGTTAGGTTAGGTTAGGTTAGGTTAGGTTAGGTTAGGTTAGGTTAGGTTAGGTTAGGTTAGGTTAGGTTAGGTTAGGTTAGGTTAGGTTAGGTTAGGTTAGGTTAGGTTAGGTTAGGTTAGGTTAGGTTAGGTTAGGTTAGGTTAGGTTAGGTTAGGTTAGGTTAGGTTAGGTTAGGTTAGGTTAGGTTAGGTTAGGTTAGGTTAGGTTAGGTTAGGTTAGGTTAGGTTAGGTTAGGTTAGGTTAGGTTAGGTTAGGTTAGGTTAGGTTAGGTTAGGTTAGGTTAGGTTAGGTTAGGTTAGGTTAGGTTAGGTTAGGTTAGGTTAGGTTAGGTTAGGTTAGGTTAGGTTAGGTTAGGTTAGGTTAGGTTAGGTTAGGTTAGGTTAGGTTAGGTTAGGTTAGGTTAGGTTAGGTTAGGTTAGGTTAGGTTAGGTTAGGTTAGGTTAGGTTAGGTTAGGTTAGGTTAGGTTAGGTTAGGTTAGGTTAGGTTAGGTTAGGTTAGGTTAGGTTAGGTTAGGTTAGGTTAGGTTAGGTTAGGTTAGGTTAGGTTAGGTTAGGTTAGGTTAGGTTAGGTTAGGTTAGGTTAGGTTAGGTTAGGTTAGGTTAGGTTAGGTTAGGTTAGGTTAGGTTAGGTTAGGTTAGGTTAGGTTAGGTTAGGTTAGGTTAGGTTAGGTTAGGTTAGGTTAGGTTAGGTTAGGTTAGGTTAGGTTAGGTTAGGTTAGGTTAGGTTAGGTTAGGTTAGGTTAGGTTAGGTTAGGTTAGGTTAGGTTAGGTTAGGTTAGGTTAGGTTAGGTTAGGTTAGGTTAGGTTACGGTTAGGTTAGGTTAGGTTAGGTTAGGTTAGGTTAGGTTAGGTTAGGTTAGGTTAGGTTAGGTTAGGTTAGGTTAGGTTAGGTTAGGTTAGGTTAGGTTAGGTTAGGTTAGGTTAGGTTAGGTTAGGTTAGGTTAGGTTAGGTTAGGTTAGGTTAGGTTAGGTTAGGTTAGGTTAGGTTAGGTTAGGTTAGGTTAGGTTAGGTTAGGTTAGGTTAGGTTAGGTTAGGTTAGGTTAGGTTAGGTTAGGTTAGGTTAGGTTAGGTTAGGTTAGGTTAGGTTAGGTTAGGTTAGGTTAGGTTAGGTTAGGTTAGGTTAGGTTAGGTTAGGTTAGGTTAGGTTAGGTTAGGTTAGGTTAGGTTAGGTTAGGTTAGGTTAGGTTAGGTTAGGTTAGGTTAGGTTAGGTTAGGTTAGGTTAGGTTAGGTTAGGTTAGGTTAGGTTAGGTTAGGTTAGGTTAGGTTAGGTTAGGTTAGGTTAGGTTAGGTTAGGTTAGGTTAGGTTAGGTTAGGTTAGGTTAGGTTAGGTTAGGTTAGGTTAGGTTAGGTTAGGTTAGGTTAGGTTAGGTTAGGTTAGGTTAGGTTAGGTTAGGTTAGGTTAGGTTAGGTTAGGTTAGGTTAGGTTAGGTTAGGTTAGGTTAGGTTAGGTTAGGTTAGGTTAGGTTAGGTTAGGTTAGGTTAGGTTAGGTTAGGTTAGGTTAGGTTAGGTTAGGTTAGGTTAGGTTAGGTTAGGTTAGGTTAGGTTAGGTTAGGTTAGGTTAGGTTAGGTTAGGTTAGGTTAGGTTAGGTTAGGTTAGGTTAGGTTAGGTTAGGTTAGGTTAGGTTAGGTTAGGTTAGGTTAGGTTAGGTTAGGTTAGGTTAGGTTAGGTTAGGTTAGGTTAGGTTAGGTTAGGTTAGGTTAGGTTAGGTTAGGTTAGGTTAGGTTAGGTTAGGTTAGGTTAGGTTAGGTTAGGTTAGGTTAGGTTAGGTTAGGTTAGGTTAGGTTAGGTTAGGTTAGGTTAGGTTAGGTTAGGTTAGGTTAGGTTAGGTTAGGTTAGGTTAGGTTAGGTTAGGTTAGGTTAGGTTAGGTTAGGTTAGGTTAGGTTAGGTTAGGTTAGGTTAGGTTAGGTTAGGTTAGGTTAGGTTAGGTTAGGTTAGGTTAGGTTAGGTTAGGTTAGGTTAGGTTAGGTTAGGTTAGGTTAGGTTAGGTTAGGTTAGGTTAGGTTAGGTTAGGTTAGGTTAGGTTAGGTTAGGTTAGGTTAGGTTAGGTTAGGTTAGGTTAGGTTAGGTTAGGTTAGGTTAGGTTAGGTTAGGTTAGGTTAGGTTAGGTTAGGTTAGGTTAGGTTAGGTTAGGTTAGGTTAGGTTAGGTTAGGTTAGGTTAGGTTAGGTTAGGTTAGGTTAGGTTAGGTTAGGTTAGGTTAGGTTAGGTTAGGTTAGGTTAGGTTAGGTTAGGTTAGGTTAGGTTAGGTTAGGTTAGGTTAGGTTAGGTTAGGTTAGGTTAGGTTAGGTTAGGTTAGGTTAGGTTAGGTTAGGTTAGGTTAGGTTAGGTTAGGTTAGGTTAGGTTAGGTTAGGTTAGGTTAGGTTAGGTTAGGTTAGGTTAGGTTAGGTTAGGTTAGGTTAGGTTAGGTTAGGTTAGGTTAGGTTAGGTTAGGTTAGGTTAGGTTAGGTTAGGTTAGGTTAGGTTAGGTTAGGTTAGGTTAGGTTAGGTTAGGTTAGGTTAGGTTAGGTTAGGTTAGGTTAGGTTAGGTTAGGTTAGGTTAGGTTAGGTTAGGTTAGGTTAGGTTAGGTTAGGTTAGGTTAGGTTAGGTTAGGTTAGGTTAGGTTAGGTTAGGTTAGGTTAGGTTAGGTTAGGTTAGGTTAGGTTAGGTTAGGTTAGGTTAGGTTAGGTTAGGTTAGGTTAGGTTAGGTTAGGTTAGGTTAGGTTAGGTTAGGTTAGGTTAGGTTAGGTTAGGTTAGGTTAGGTTAGGTTAGGTTAGGTTAGGTTAGGTTAGGTTAGGTTAGGTTAGGTTAGGTTAGGTTAGGTTAGGTTAGGTTAGGTTAGGTTAGGTTAGGTTAGGTTAGGTTAGGTTAGGTTAGGTTAGGTTAGGTTAGGTTAGGTTAGGTTAGGTTAGGTTAGGTTAGGTTAGGTTAGGTTAGGTTAGGTTAGGTTAGGTTAGGTTAGGTTAGGTTAGGTTAGGTTAGGTTAGGTTAGGTTAGGTTAGGTTAGGTTAGGTTAGGTTAGGTTAGGTTAGGTTAGGTTAGGTTAGGTTAGGTTAGGTTAGGTTAGGTTAGGTTAGGTTAGGTTAGGTTAGGTTAGGTTAGGTTAGGTTAGGTTAGGTTAGGTTAGGTTAGGTTAGGTTAGGTTAGGTTAGGTTAGGTTAGGTTAGGTTAGGTTAGGTTAGGTTAGGTTAGGTTAGGTTAGGTTAGGTTAGGTTAGGTTAGGTTAGGTTAGGTTAGGTTAGGTTAGGTTAGGTTAGGTTAGGTTAGGTTAGGTTAGGTTAGGTTAGGTTAGGTTAGGTTAGGTTAGGTTAGGTTAGGTTAGGTTAGGTTAGGTTAGGTTAGGTTAGGTTAGGTTAGGTTAGGTTAGGTTAGGTTAGGTTAGGTTAGGTTAGGTTAGGTTAGGTTAGGTTAGGTTAGGTTAGGTTAGGTTAGGTTAGGTTAGGTTAGGTTAGGTTAGGTTAGGTTAGGTTAGGTTAGGTTAGGTTAGGTTAGGTTAGGTTAGGTTAGGTTAGGTTAGGTTAGGTTAGGTTAGGTTAGGTTAGGTTAGGTTAGGTTAGGTTAGGTTAGGTTAGGTTAGGTTAGGTTAGGTTAGGTTAGGTTAGGTTAGGTTAGGTTAGGTTAGGTTAGGTTAGGTTAGGTTAGGTTAGGTTAGGTTAGGTTAGGTTAGGTTAGGTTAGGTTAGGTTAGGTTAGGTTAGGTTAGGTTAGGTTAGGTTAGGTTAGGTTAGGTTAGGTTAGGTTAGGTTAGGTTAGGTTAGGTTAGGTTAGGTTAGGTTAGGTTAGGTTAGGTTAGGTTAGGTTAGGTTAGGTTAGGTTAGGTTAGGTTAGGTTAGGTTAGGTTAGGTTAGGTTAGGTTAGGTTAGGTTAGGTTAGGTTAGGTTAGGTTAGGTTAGGTTAGGTTAGGTTAGGTTAGGTTAGGTTAGGTTAGGTTAGGTTAGGTTAGGTTAGGTTAGGTTAGGTTAGGTTAGGTTAGGTTAGGTTAGGTTAGGTTAGGTTAGGTTAGGTTAGGTTAGGTTAGGTTAGGTTAGGTTAGGTTAGGTTAGGTTAGGTTAGGTTAGGTTAGGTTAGGTTAGGTTAGGTTAGGTTAGGTTAGGTTAGGTTAGGTTAGGTTAGGTTAGGTTAGGTTAGGTTAGGTTAGGTTAGGTTAGGTTAGGTTAGGTTAGGTTAGGTTAGGTTAGGTTAGGTTAGGTTAGGTTAGGTTAGGTTAGGTTAGGTTAGGTTAGGTTAGGTTAGGTTAGGTTAGGTTAGGTTAGGTTAGGTTAGGTTAGGTTAGGTTAGGTTAGGTTAGGTTAGGTTAGGTTAGGTTAGGTTAGGTTAGGTTAGGTTAGGTTAGGTTAGGTTAGGTTAGGTTAGGTTAGGTTAGGTTAGGTTAGGTTAGGTTAGGTTAGGTTAGGTTAGGTTAGGTTAGGTTAGGTTAGGTTAGGTTAGGTTAGGTTAGGTTAGGTTAGGTTAGGTTAGGTTAGGTTAGGTTAGGTTAGGTTAGGTTAGGTTAGCTTAGGTTAGGTTAGGTTAGGTTAGGTTAGGTTAGGTTAGGTTAGGTTAGGTTAGGTTAGGTTAGGTTAGGTTAGGTTAGGTTAGGTTAGGTTAGGTTAGGTTAGGTTAGGTTAGGTTAGGTTAGGTTAGGTTAGGTTAGGTTAGGTTAGGTTAGGTTAGGTTAGGTTAGGTTAGGTTAGGTTAGGTTAGGTTAGGTTAGGTTAGGTTAGGTTAGGTTAGGTTAGGTTAGGTTAGGTTAGGTTAGGTTAGGTTAGGTTAGGTTAGGTTAGGTTAGGTTAGGTTAGGTTAGGTTAGGTTAGGTTAGGTTAGGTTAGGTTAGGTTAGGTTAGGTTAGGTTAGGTTAGGTTAGGTTAGGTTAGGTTAGGTTAGGTTAGGTTAGGTTAGGTTAGGTTAGGTTAGGTTAGGTTAGGTTAGGTTAGGTTAGGTTAGGTTAGGTTAGGTTAGGTTAGGTTAGGTTAGGTTAGGTTAGGTTAGGTTAGGTTAGGTTAGGTTAGGTTAGGTTAGGTTAGGTTAGGTTAGGTTAGGTTAGGTTAGGTTAGGTTAGGTTAGGTTAGGTTAGGTTAGGTTAGGTTAGGTTAGGTTAGGTTAGGTTAGGTTAGGTTAGGTTAGGTTAGGTTAGGTTAGGTTAGGTTAGGTTAGGTTAGGTTAGGTTAGGTTAGGTTAGGTTAGGTTAGGTTAGGTTAGGTTAGGTTAGGTTAGGTTAGGTTAGGTTAGGTTAGGTTAGGTTAGGTTAGGTTAGGTTAGGTTAGGTTAGGTTAGGTTAGGTTAGGTTAGGTTAGGTTAGGTTAGGTTAGGTTAGGTTAGGTTAGGTTAGGTTAGGTTAGGTTAGGTTAGGTTAGGTTAGGTTAGGTTAGGTTAGGTTAGGTTAGGTTAGGTTAGGTTAGGTTAGGTTAGGTTAGGTTAGGTTAGGTTAGGTTAGGTTAGGTTAGGTTAGGTTAGGTTAGGTTAGGTTAGGTTAGGTTAGGTTAGGTTAGGTTAGGTTAGGTTAGGTTAGGTTAGGTTAGGTTAGGTTAGGTTAGGTTAGGTTAGGTTAGGTTAGGTTAGGTTAGGTTAGGTTAGGTTAGGTTAGGTTAGGTTAGGTTAGGTTAGGTTAGGTTAGGTTAGGTTAGGTTAGGTTAGGTTAGGTTAGGTTAGGTTAGGTTAGGTTAGGTTAGGTTAGGTTAGGTTAGGTTAGGTTAGGTTAGGTTAGGTTAGGTTAGGTTAGGTTAGGTTAGGTTAGGTTAGGTTAGGTTAGGTTAGGTTAGGTTAGGTTAGGTTAGGTTAGGTTAGGTTAGGTTAGGTTAGGTTAGGTTAGGTTAGGTTAGGTTAGGTTAGGTTAGGTTAGGTTAGGTTAGGTTAGGTTAGGTTAGGTTAGGTTAGGTTAGGTTAGGTTAGGTTAGGTTAGGTTAGGTTAGGTTAGGTTAGGTTAGGTTAGGTTAGGTTAGGTTAGGTTAGGTTAGGTTAGGTTAGGTTAGGTTAGGTTAGGTTAGGTTAGGTTAGGTTAGGTTAGGTTAGGTTAGGTTAGGTTAGGTTAGGTTAGGTTAGGTTAGGTTAGGTTAGGTTAGGTTAGGTTAGGTTAGGTTAGGTTAGGTTAGGTTAGGTTAGGTTAGGTTAGGTTAGGTTAGGTTAGGTTAGGTTAGGTTAGGTTAGGTTAGGTTAGGTTAGGTTAGGTTAGGTTAGGTTAGGTTAGGTTAGGTTAGGTTAGGTTAGGTTAGGTTAGGTTAGGTTAGGTTAGGTTAGGTTAGGTTAGGTTAGGTTAGGTTAGGTTAGGTTAGGTTAGGTTAGGTTAGGTTAGGTTAGGTTAGGTTAGGTTAGGTTAGGTTAGGTTAGGTTAGGTTAGGTTAGGTTAGGTTAGGTTAGGTTAGGTTAGGTTAGGTTAGGTTAGGTTAGGTTAGGTTAGGTTAGGTTAGGTTAGGTTAGGTTAGGTTAGGTTAGGTTAGGTTAGGTTAGGTTAGGTTAGGTTAGGTTAGGTTAGGTTAGGTTAGGTTAGGTTAGGTTAGGTTAGGTTAGGTTAGGTTAGGTTAGGTTAGGTTAGGTTAGGTTAGGTTAGGTTAGGTTAGGTTAGGTTAGGTTAGGTTAGGTTAGGTTAGGTTAGGTTAGGTTAGGTTAGGTTAGGTTAGGTTAGGTTAGGTTAGGTTAGGTTAGGTTAGGTTAGGTTAGGTTAGGTTAGGTTAGGTTAGGTTAGGTTAGGTTAGGTTAGGTTAGGTTAGGTTAGGTTAGGTTAGGTTAGGTTAGGTTAGGTTAGGTTAGGTTAGGTTAGGTTAGGTTAGGTTAGGTTAGGTTAGGTTAGGTTAGGTTAGGTTAGGTTAGGTTAGGTTAGGTTAGGTTAGGTTAGGTTAGGTTAGGTTAGGTTAGGTTAGGTTAGGTTAGGTTAGGTTAGGTTAGGTTAGGTTAGGTTAGGTTAGGTTAGGTTAGGTTAGGTTAGGTTAGGTTAGGTTAGGTTAGGTTAGGTTAGGTTAGGTTAGGTTAGGTT
>NC_085969.1:0-5000 GCF_910591565.1 Cydia splendana
AAGGGGGGGTTCAGATTTTAGATCTCCTTAAGAAACTCTTATATTCCGAATTTGAGCCAAATCTACCGAAGGACGTACCCTTAACCTATATCAGTTTTTTAGTTTAGTAGCAGTTGGCTTCTGTGAAGGTAAGGCAATACTAACCTAACCTAATCTAACCCACTTTTCTAGTAGCAGTTGGTGGTTCCTGTAAAGGTCGCAGTGCTAACCTAACCTAACCTAACCAACCTAACCTAACCTAACCTAACCCTAACCCTAACCTATCTCTGGGAGCGGTTTCGTTTTTAGGGTCATCAAAAAAAAAATAACCCTAACCTACCTATTTCTGGCAGCAGTTTCGTTTTTAGGGTCATCAAAAAAAAATAACCCTAACCTACCTATCTCTGGGAACAGTTTCGTTTTTGGGGACATCAAAAAAAAAATAACCCTAACCTACCTATTTCTGGAGGCAGACAATTTTACCCCAATGTACCAAATATTACTTACCTACCATACAAATCCTAAAACCAAAATTGCCCAAAATTACTTACATAAAAACAAATTTCTATGAAAAATTGTCAAGTGCGAGTCGGATTTCACTATTTCCATACAAAGTAGTCATCAGCGCCTGATGGAGTGAAAGGCAAAGTTTTTTCGTAAATTCGTAAGTTCAAAACTATATATCTCGGAAACGGTAACAGATGGAGCAAAATGGACTTCAGTTTTGGGCTGTCGCTAGTACAAAGTACTAGACGAGTAACACATTTCCGTATGTATAGACTTTTTTTTTGGACCGATTTGGACATAGAAATATTTACAAAAAAAAATTGACCCGGCTCTAAAATCTTTATTTTTAGAGTGTAAGAGTTTTAAAAAAAACCATTTTTGTACAATTTTAATATCTTTTGTTCAATTATAAACTTAACCATCCAGCCTTGTAACATTAATTTTAAAAAAACAAAAACCGAAAAAAACTGAAAAATTTGTATGGGAGGTCCCAGAAGGGGGGGCGATTTCCACCCCCAAGGGGGGGTTCAGATTTTAGATCTCCTTAAGAAACTCTTATATTCCGAATTTGAGCCAAATCTACCGAAGGACGTACCCTTAACCTATATCAGTTTTTTAGTTTAGTAGCAGTTGGCTTCTGTGAAGGTAAGGCAATACTAACCTAACCTAATCTAACCCACTTTTCTAGTAGCAGTTGGTGGTTCCTGTAAAGGTCGCAGTGCTAACCTAACCTAACCTAACCAACCTAACCTAACCTAACCTAACCCTAACCCTAACCTATCTCTGGAGCGGTTTCGTTTTTAGGGTCATCAAAAAAAAAATAACCCTAACCTACCTATTTCTGGCAGCAGTTTCGTTTTTAGGGTCATCAAAAAAAAATAACCCTAACCTACCTATCTCTGGGAACAGTTTCGTTTTTGGGGACATCAAAAAAAAAATAACCCTAACCTACCTATTTCTGGAGGCAGACAATTTTACCCCAATGTACCAAATATTACTTACCTACCATACAAATCCTAAAACCAAAATTGCCCAAAATTACTTACATAAAAACAAATTTCTATGAAAAATTGTCAAGTGCGAGTCGGATTTCACTATTTCCATACAAAGTAGTCATCAGCGCCTGATGGAGTGAAAGGCAAAGTTTTTTCGTAAATTCGTAAGTTCAAAACTATATATCTCGGAAACGGTAACAGATGGAGCAAAATGGACTTCAGTTTTGGGCTGTCGCTAGTACAAAGTACTAGACGAGTAACACATTTCCGTATGTATAGACTTTTTTTTGGACCGATTTGGACATAGAAATATTTACAAAAAAAAATTGACCCGGCTCTAAAATCTTTATTTTTAGAGTGTAAGAGTTT
The DNA here is from genome assembly GCF_910591565.1 of Cydia splendana. Lineage (NCBI taxonomy): Eukaryota > Metazoa > Arthropoda > Insecta > Lepidoptera > Tortricidae > Cydia > Cydia splendana. Next base: position 1,851 of record NC_085969.1, read on the forward strand.
TAAAAAAACCATTTTTGTACAATTTTAATATCTTTTGTTCAATTATAAACTTAACCATCCAGCCTTGTAACATTAATTTTAAAAAAACAAAAACCGAAAAAAAACTGAAAAATTTGTATGGGAGGTCCCAGAAGGGGGGCGATTTCCACCCCCAAGGGGGGGTTCAGATTTTAGATCTCCTTAAGAAACTCTTATATTCCGAATTTGAGCCAAATCTACCGAAGGACGTACCCTTAACCTATATCAGTTTTTTAGTTTAGTAGCAGTTGGCTTCTGTGAAGGTAAGGCAATACTAACCTAACCTAATCTAACCCACTTTTCTAGTAGCAGTTGGTGGTTCCTGTAAAGGTCGCAGTGCTAACCTAACCTAACCTAACCAACCTAACCTAACCTAACCTAACCCTAACCCTAACCTATCTCTGGGAGCGGTTTCGTTTTTAGGGTCATCAAAAAAAAAATAACCCTAACCTACCTATTTCTGGCAGCAGTTTCGTTTTTAGGGTCATCAAAAAAAAATAACCCTAACCTACCTATCTCTGGGAACAGTTTCGTTTTTGGGGACATCAAAAAAAAAATAACCCTAACCTACCTATTTCTGGAGGCAGACAATTTTACCCCAATGTACCAAATATTACTTACCTACCATACAAATCCTAAAACCAAAATTGCCCAAAATTACTTACATAAAAACAAATTTCTATGAAAAATTGTCAAGTGCGAGTCGGATTTCACTATTTCCATACAAAGTAGTCATCAGCGCCTGATGGAGTGAAAGGCAAAGTTTTTTCGTAAATTCGTAAGTTCAAAACTATATATCTCGGAAACGGTAACAGATGGAGCAAAATGGACTTCAGTTTTGGGCTGTCGCTAGTACAAAGTACTAGACGAGTAACACATTTCCGTATGTATAGACTTTTTTTTGGACCGATTTGGACATAGAAATATTTACAAAAAAAAATTGACCCGGCTCTAAAATCTTTATTTTTAGAGTGTAAGAGTTTTAAAAAAAACCATTTTTGTACAATTTTAATATCTTTTGTTCAATTATAAACTTAACCATCCAGCCTTGTAACATTAATTTTAAAAAAACAAAAACCGAAAAAAACTGAAAAATTTGTATGGGAGGTCCCAGAAGGGGGGCGATTTCCACCCCCAAGGGGGGGTTCAGATTTTAGATCTCCTTAAGAAACTCTTATATTCCGAATTTGAGCCAAATCTACCGAAGGACGTACCCTTAACCTATATCAGTTTTTTAGTTTAGTAGCAGTTGGCTTCTGTGAAGGTAAGGCAATACTAACCTAACCTAATCTAACCCACTTTTCTAGTAGCAGTTGGTGGTTCCTGTAAAGGTCGCAGTGCTAACCTAACCTAACCTAACCAACCTAACCTAACCTAACCTAACCCTAACCCTAACCTATCTCTGGGAGCGGTTTCGTTTTTAGGGTCATCAAAAAAAAAATAACCCTAACCTACCTATTTCTGGCAGCAGTTTCGTTTTTAGGGTCATCAAAAAAAAATAACCCTAACCTACCTATCTCTGGGAACAGTTTCGTTTTTGGGGACATCAAAAAAAAAATAACCCTAACCTACCTATTCTGGAGGCAGACAATTTTACCCCAATGTACCAAATATTACTTACCTACCATACAAATCCTAAAACCAAAATTGCCCAAAATTACTTACATAAAAACAAATTTCTATGAAAATTGTCAAGTGCGAGTCGGATTTCACTATTTCCATACAAAGTAGTCATCAGCGCCTGATGGAGTGAAAGGCAAAGTTTTTTCGTAAATTCGTAAGTTCAAAACTATATATCTCGGAAACGGTAACAGATGGAGCAAAATGGACTTCAGTTTTGGGCTGTCGCTAGTACAAAGTACTAGACGAGTAACACATTTCCGTATGTATAGACTTTTTTTTGGACCGATTTGGACATAGAAATATTTACAAAAAAAAATTGACCCGGCTCTAAAATCTTTATTTTTAGAGTGTAAGAGTTTTAAAAAAAACCATTTTTGTACAATTTTAATATCTTTTGTTCAATTATAAACTTAACCATCCAGCCTTGTAACATTAATTTTAAAAAAACAAAAACCGAAAAAACTGAAAAATTTGTATGGGAGGTCCCAGAAGGGGGCGATTCCACCCCCAAGGGGGGGTTCAGATTTTAGATCTCCTTAAGAAACTCTTATATTCCGAATTTGAGCCAAATCTACCGAAGGACGTACCCTTAACCTATATCAGTTTTTTAGTTTAGTAGCAGTTGGCTTCTGTGAAGGTAGGCAATACTAACCTAACCTAATCTAACCCACTTTTCTAGTAGCAGTTGGTGGTTCCTGTAAAGGTCGCAGTGCTAACCTAACCTAACCTAACCAACCTAACCTAACCTAACCTAACCCTAACCCTAACCTATCTCTGGGAGCGGTTTCGTTTTTAGGGTCATCAAAAAAAAAATAACCCTAACCTACCTATTTCTGGCAGCAGTTTCGTTTTTAGGGTCATCAAAAAAAAATAACCCTAACCTACCTATCTCTGGGAACAGTTCGTTTTTGGGGACATCAAAAAAAAAATAACCCTAACCTACCTATTTCTGGAGGCAGACAATTTTACCCCAATGTACCAAATATTACTTACCTACCATACAAATCCTAAAACCAAAATTGCCCAAAATTACTTACATAAAAACAAATTTCTATGAAAAATTGTCAAGTGCGAGTCGGATTTCACTATTTCCATACAAAGTAGTCATCAGCGCCTGATGGAGTGAAAGGCAAAGTTTTTTCGTAAATTCGTAAGTTCAAAACTATATATCTCGGAAACGGTAACAGATGGAGCAAAATGGACTTCAGTTTTGGGCTGTCGCTAGTACAAAGTACTAGACGAGTAACACATTTCCGTATGTATAGACTTTTTTTTTGGACCGATTTGGACATAGAAATATTTACAAAAAAAAATTGACCCGGCTCTAAAATCTTTATTTTTAGAGTGTAAGAGTTTTAAAAAAAACCATTTTTGTACAATTTTAATATCTTTTGTTCAATTATAAACTTAACCATCCAGCCTTGTAACATTAATTTTAAAAAAACAAAAACCGAAAAAAACTGAAAAATTTGTATGGGAGGTCCCAGAAGGGGGGCGATTTCCACCCCC
>NC_085969.1:312500-477500 GCF_910591565.1 Cydia splendana
CTAGGGAAATTAAGCCGGAATTTTTTATTTTTTTTACCTTTCTCTCCCTCTAGAATTTAACATATATGGTAAAGATCCAAACAGAATTTTGAGTCCATCTTTTTAAATTTTTTTCGGGAACGATTTTAGCCACGATTTTGACCACCACACGAACGTTATGGGCTTTTTCGCATTTGACCTGCCTAGCTTATCTTTAATGATTTACGGTAAGTATATTAGATTATATTAGTTAAATATGTATTTTAAAAGTTTTGGCAAAAAATAAGGTCCTTCTACCATCAACAAGTTAGGTTGTGCGTATATAATGTGCGCGTTGTCTTCCATCTAACTGGGTACCTATTAGTAGTAACGGAGCTGTTTTGTACTGAAATGTTATATGGACAAAAATAACTACCTATTGACTTTTTTATTCTTATTACTTATTTGTTTTGGACTCTAAGGGCCACTTGCAGCATCCCACTAACCCGAGGTTAAGTGGTTAAACCTAACGGTGTCAAATTATACTGGTAACCAGGTTTAATCGGTTAACCCCGGATTATTGTATGGTGCAAGTGGCCCTAACACTTGTAGGTTAGGTACCTAACTCATTACCTGTTCTAGGTATATCCGCCGCAATTATTTTCCCAAATGTTATAGTAACCATCACAAAGTAAAAAAAACATACCTACAATATTAGACAAATAAATAATTAAGTACAATGTTATCAAACCAGCATTCTGTTCCACTCGTCGTTTTACCTTATTTAAATTAGAAACGATCAAAAAACGATTAATTGTTATAAGAACGTGGCGCAATATCGCTTTCAATAAAAAATTAAAACACAATCAGTCTAGAAAATGTTTCGACTGATTTGGTATGCAATCATGTTCATTTAGTTACCTACCTACTTATAATCAGAAAACACTTTTTGTTAGAACAGTTAAAAAGAATTACGAGACAGGTTTTTTACAATTCGTATTAATGCCATTCATACAATTGGGTTTTATAAATAGAAACAAGTACTGGATGATACTCGTAGGTAGTATCAATTGAATTCTATTAACTTCCTATTCCTGTTTTAATTAGCGTCAAGTTTAATATGTTTTCTAACCAGATTTCAATTTCATTCTGACAATTACGGCAGCATGTTTTGCTACTTTTTCTCTGGTCCTGCCTTACCAAATAATATCATGGCCTAGGTAACCTGAACACTAAGATTTGGTCCTTACCTCGAAACTTCGTCTACCTGGCTCTACATGTCATCATTCTCAGCTCATTCATCATAATATATGTAAGTGTTATGTGTATTTAAGTACCTATGTCCCACTTCTGGGCAAAAGCCTCTTCTCATGCACGAATAGGATTGCGCTAATGAGCTATACTTAATGACCTATTTAAGGTTTTTAACTTTAAATACCTACGTATATTTTTTTAAATGTCATCATCATCATCATCATCATCCTGGCGTCAATCCCGGCTGTGCCCCCGCGCGGGGCGCGAGGACCCGGGGTCCGCCTTCCGACTCCTTCGTGACCACTTTGCCCGATCTTCGGCATCCCTGGTAGTGAGTCCGTTGCGAAGACATTTAAATATTTTTTTAAATGTCTTCGCACGTAACTCTACTGCGTTTTCTTCCACCAAAAATATAATAAAATCCACCGTTAAGTCTCCTATTCCTGTAAAAGTTCGGGAGTAGGTACAATGTCCTCGTAACTGCCAAAAATCCCTGTAGGTACGTATATCGTACAATGATCTCCCCCAGTCGGGGAGCGCTACAGTGTAGCCAGTCACCCCGATTTCCGTGTTTTATCGCATTTCTACCAAAATATCTGCTATCCCCTTCTCCCATCGCCCACACTGTTAACGGTAAACCTTATTACAAAAGGCATAAGGCCCACCGATGGACAATTAAGAGTGTTGGTGTTTGTCCCTTATATTAGAAACACGTGTCTCTCGAGAAATTCATGTCGTAAAATACAAAATGTGGAATAATAAAATCTATATAAGTTACAATTTTGTAGATACAAAATACAACGTTAACGATTGGTTATTGGCAAAACTCGTACAACCTTATATTTACCTCTGTCTTTAATTTTCCTTGCTAAAGTTGGTAAAAACGGAAACCTTATGAGGACACCTCGGCGCATATTTGTATAGGTATTATTAGGTACCCCTAATACAAGGATTAGCCACTTTATCTGTTGTCTGTTGGCCATGTAACTAAACTAGTATTCGAGTTGTGGCACGATCTATCGACGATGCCTTTATTTCATTCTGTTTCATCATGGCAACATCATTCGCCTCCCGACAGGGTCCCAGTCCCGGCTCCCTCGGGAGCGGCTGTTATTGTTTCAATCTCGCCACAAACTGCGGAGAATTGAAAAAGTTGCGTGCTGGGGTGGCTACATGAATATCACTGCGAATTTACAATATTATCAGTAATAATGTAGCGGTACAAGCCGATACGATGATAAATAAAATAAATAAATAAATATTATAGGACAATTTTACACGATACAGCTCGACTCAGTGGATTCTTTATTATTTTATTAACACCAAGCCCCAATTTCACCACGGTGACAGGTGCGACAATTGTAAAATCACTGTTGCTGACGTCACAGGCATCCATGGGCTACGGTTACCACTTACCATCGGGCGGGCCGTATTCCTGTTTGCCACCATCATTGTATTATTTAAAAAAAAAAATATTATATCGGAAAAAAACAGATATTTCTTTTGCGAACTTTCTGACAATTGTCAAGATTTAGAAGAATTGTAGGTAATTCTTGACAGGTAATGAGTTATATGTCGGAATTTCGTGACAATTGTAGTGTTTCTTGTGACAATTGTCATAAACTTAGCAAGAGAAATATCTGTTTTTTTCCGATATAATAATGTTTTTTTTAATAAAACAATTATGGTGGCAAACAGGAATACGGCCCGCCCGATGGTAAGCGGTAACCGTAGTCCATGGATGCCTGTGACGTCAGCAACAGTGATGTTTTACAATTGTCGCACCTGTCACCGTGGTGAAATTGGAGCCTGGTATTATACAATTTATACTACAACATGCTTAATGTGACTTTAGGCAAACTATCTGTTCCTAGTATAAACAACTAATTTAAATAACAAAATTAGAATAAGATTTTATCTTAAAGATGTATTTTATGAACATTTCAAATTAAATCAGAAAACAAAAGGTTTAATAAAAAAAATGAATTACTTAGCAGTAGTTACCTACCTACTTTATTTAATAAACCATAATGGTTAGTAACACGTGATGAAAATACACGAAAATAACCATGCCCCTTTTTTTTCAGTCACCCTTTTACCAGTCCGAGTGTACCGAAACCGCAGTGCCCCCGAATCGCATTCACACGTAATAATGGATGTTACAATAATTGCGTTTTTTACCACTAAGAGCGCCATTAGCAGCGACCTTGTCGGGTTTCCGAAACCGCCAAATTCTAGCCAAGTGTGCTATTGGTTGCGAACGAGTTGAGCTCAAGGAACGACCAGTGTAAAGTGACCTACAGTCCCCACATCCCACATGTCATGTCCAACAGAAAGTGTCGAGCGGCCAATTCCTCCGTTATAAAAATGTTTAGAAAAGACATATGAAGAGATGTATATAGGTAGTATTGAACCCTCCGAAGGCAATCAAATGTTGATGATTTTGAGGAGCGAAGGAAATCAGACCTTGACAATAAACGAGATGCTCTGAAGGCCCGTCCACCCTCAGCTTAAGAGACGTTACGCACTGTCGACTAGTCGCCGGTGACTTGGTCTCTCGGCAACCAGGGCCAGGAGACCGACCAAGTCGAGTTCTTCACAACTATGTTCAAGAGAGAGACGGATACAAAGTTGTCGTCTCGACAGTTGCTCGCACTGGGAACGCTTCCATTTGAACCCGTGTACCTATGGTGGTCGCCGGCGACCATCAGTCGCTTGTGCGTCGGCACTACGCAACGAGAAGCCGAGTCGCCTGGGCGACCGGTGACTAAGTGCGTAAATACCTATACTCGTATAAACTATAGAAAGTCACAGTCGCCGGCGACCAGTCGACAGTGCGTCATGGCTTTTAACCTATCACTACTAGACGGAGTATACATATGGTACATTTTTACTTTCGTTTGGACGGTTGTCATCTTGGCTAGGGGGTCTTGAGAGCCTTTCGTTGCCCGAACTCGCTTTGCAATGGAAATAACCCTTGTAATGGCCGCGGACATTATCTCCGTCTCCGTGGCCCTGAAGTGTAGATACATAACACATACAGACAATGCCCAGCTTTGTTTCAGGATATCGCCATCCATGTATACCTATTACAACTACTGGTAATACATAGACTAGAGTTAAGACGAGACTGGACGACCATGCACTTGTCAATACAACCGTAGTCCCAAATTTACGTAGTACCTATGTTAGATTTAACATACGTTTATGACTAACTCCCTCCACGGCCGATTCGGCCACGGCGACTGCTATCAACTCCGTTGCTGTCTCTGGTGTGCTCGCAAGTGGCTGACGTTAGATTTAACATACGTTTATGAATAACGTCATTAGAGTGACTTGTAAGTTTCATTGGTTTTTCTTTTCCGTTTACGATTTAATTTCACGCGTTATTATGTACTATATTTTTCCTGGACATTTGAAAACGGTAAATCCAAATTGTTCATATAATAATTACTCTTACATTGTGCAACAACTATGACTTTCCTCACTCTCCTGCATTTGGTCACGGCTAACAAGCGAGCGACTAAAAATATAACAAAAACAGAAACAATAGGTCCTTCATAATGCCTCAGATACCGACCATGTTTCAATAATTGCCCGCGTTTTTATTTAAAAAATAATGATGTTTTATGTGAAAATTATGCGAATGAGCTCGCAAATGGCTGGCTATTGTGTCTTCCTGTGGGTTCTAGGATATAAACGTTTTTCCTTACGCCTATTATGACTTAATTATTGGGCCGGAAAGGCGATCGTTTACGTATTACCGAGAATGTCAGCTAATTCTTGCGTGGTGTCTTATTAGCCAGGCTCCTCTCTTTAATTAAAATCACCCGCTGTTACTTCGTTGGGTTACAAAGTTTCAAATTGAAAAATACTACTGAGTTCAATGCCGGCCAAGTACGAGTCAGACTCGCGCCCCAACGGTTCCGTACTTCTCACATCTTTTAATAATGTTTTTTTTTTCTTAAGACCGGGTCACTCTTGGCCGTAGACTTCTTATAGATTTTCCTGTAATCTATAGGTAAAGAACTATTTTCTGTGCTTTTTCCAAAATTTTAGGCGCAGTAGTTTCGGAGTTAACACGGGGGTGGAAACAGTAAATTTTTGCCTTATATTTATGAGATCCTCACAACAAGTCCTTTCAATATAGGAATACGAGTATATCAGATATATCTCACACAATATATTGTGTGTAGAAAATCAGAATAAAAGGCTAGGTTCGGCTAAAGGCTTTATTACGATAAAATCTTACTATCTTGGCAGCTTCTCGTTAATCTGCTGGTCAATCAAAAGAGCTCTGGGGGCCTAGCCAAGGTGACAATCGTTGATAGAAAATGCCAATCTAAACTTAAATTATAAATGGAAATAGTCACATGCAAAATTTATAACGTCCACTGTACTGTACCATATGTTCTTATAAATAAACTTTCATTCAAATTCATTCATTCGTGCATTTTTGTAGCATCTGGCAACCCGATACATTTTCTCTATTCGTTTGGCCTTTGTCGATGTACGATTGTCATCTTGGTTAGGCCCCCCGATGTTGTTCTCGTAGCCAAAAGCTCTCGCGTGTAAATGTGATACACAAACTACTAATTATCTACATTCTTACAAAAATCCAATAAGAGGATACACTGTAGCCTTTCGTGATAACCAAACATAATAGTTAACCTGGCAGCTGTTGATTGAGCTGCAAAATTGATTAAGTTGCGCTAATAGGAAAATATCGGGGTGTAGGGTTCAAAGGAGCGCCCTCGGGCCATCCCGGTTACAGGGCACCTGTCGACGACGACATAGCTCTAGCGAACCACTTAGAATAACTATTAGAAGTCTGACTAGTTAGAACTCAAAAATGTCTCCACGGTAATTGTGCCGCAAGCGACTCAATTGTGCTGTATAACGCATGTTGACAATGTCAAATATTGTAATGCCGCGCAAAAGTATTGACGTGTAGAATCTTATCAGTCAATCAAAACTTTTGTTGACCAATCACATTTTTTTTAAATAGCGGGAAAATGATGAATTGGTACCTAATTTCCGAAGCCGCGGGCGTGATAGATTTATTTATGGAAAAGGGATAACTTTCAGTGATGTGTCAGATAAGTCTCAGTCATATGGTAGTCAAGGTAAAACTATGAGAATTCGTTTATATGTTGCAGGGAAATGATCAAAACAGTGATTTCACCAAACATCTGATCAAGTCAACAGGATGTTAAAATGACGAATCCATTTTTTCTAGAAAGTGATTAAACCTGGGCCCTTTACCAGTTATTCTTAGAGTATTTTTGTCAATAAACCATAAGTACATTTTTTAGTGAGTATTTTAATCCAATAATTTGGTATTAGATTTTTGATTAACTCTCAGTTACGTCCAAATCGCCATCATCGCACAATATACATACTATTTCTAAGTCAATAAGCAAAAAACACCCGATACTATTCGTCACATTAGTGATCGATTAAAACCCTCCGCCTGACGGACGACCGACGACCGACGACCGGTCGCGATTCATCCCACTGCGCCATAAAAGCGTCCAACATACTTTATCAGAGACAGATAAACACAGACTGTCCGTCTCCATGCAAAATTGTGCACAACGAGCTGCAAAACTGCATCGACATTCATTCATAAAGTACATAATAGATATCAGGTTTTTGGTCAAAAGAATGCGAAATAGCTAACTTTGCCATTGTTATTATAAATATAGGCATATTGTCCCAATGATATGCAAGGATCAAAGTAGGTATAAGTACCTAAAAATATAATAAACGACATTTTATCAATAGACATAATTGTAAACACTTCTTAGTAATTAAATAACAATGAATGAATGAATCTGTAATTAAGTATTCAGTTCGATGTTGCTTGAACGGTATTTGAATTACTATTTAATTTTATCAATTACTTAATTGATAAAAAACAACATTTTGTGGTCTAGTTTAGATCGTGTTATTTTTGACAAGTCGTGTGTAAAACCTGTACTATTGTTTCATAAGTACTTCTACTACCGGTCTTTGTACTAGGTGGCGTTTGCATTTTTTTATTGGATATTAATGAAGTCCGACACAACGCAAACGAATGTTATGAGCTTAGTTACCTACTATCTTACTACCTTTCATCTTCATGTCCTGTGTGTATGTGTGCTTTGTGGAATATTTTCTTTTCTTCTTTCTTTCTTACTTATTATGTGCCAAAATGCGGCGTATGAAAACAAGTTTTTATAAGATTTTAAACACAGTCCGGTTCCTCTGTTGCCAGTTGCTGAATCCCAAAACAACAAAAAAAATATTATACATGTGTAGATATGTACCTAAAGCAAGTAAAATAATTGTCTAAGCGTCACCGAGAATTTCAAATAGTTAAGTCCCCTGTGTACAAAACGGGGCCATATTGGGTTGCATACAAGTTTAAGTCATATCTTTGTTGCTCATAACAACTTGTGTCATAATTATCATTGCGCATACAAATGAAAAGTCATATTATATTGTGTCATACATTTTTAGCCATAATATTTGATGACATACTCAGCAGTTGTCATATATTTTTTGTGCATATAGGTTTTAATTATAATGAATCAAATATCATACCAGCTAAAAGCATATTTATCGATACTTAATAGTGTTTTTACGTATAACGTTTTGTAGCATAATAATTTTCAACCATAATGGTTTAAGGCATACTTAGTTATTGATAGCCCTAATCTCCGTCCAAAAACAATTCGACGGAGCCCCGCTCACGCGGGGCTCCTCTCCTTGGATCTCCTCTTTTATACGGTCTTTCCTCTGGTTATGTTTATGACTAAAGTAATATTTGCTTCATATGTGGCTCACAACCATAGGTACATATTTATTATTCATGCTTTGTAACATATTATGAAACATGAAAAAAACATATTATGACCACTATAAATATGACTTATTTTTTTATGTCTATATTAATACTATGCACTGCAATACTTCGAACGAAAAATAATTATGGATATCAAGAAGATGACTTAAAATTTTATGCGAATTAAATTAATGACTATAAAAAATATGTCATAACTCATTTATGACAAAAACCCAGTTATGCTCAGGAATAATTCTGACTAAAGATTTTTATGACTTACAATTTTATGCATAAAGTGTTATGGCAATTAAAAATATGACAAAAGTTGTTATGCGACCAGAGGGAGTCCCGTACAAAACTGATGAATCTGGATGATACACATCAGTTTATGAATTCCAGTCCTTATTATTGACTTGTCTCTAGTTTATTGGAAGCTTTCAAAGTAATTTCTGCACCTACCGAAGAAAACTAAACCTTACCTAATGGTAATAAAGTCGCAGTTTTAGTCCGTGTTGGAAAAACTATCAGTTAGGGACGTATTTCATAAGTTTTTTCGATTACAAGACAGCGCAAGCTGTTGGTTTTTCCATGAGATGCAAAAAGGAGGGTTCAGTTTTTAGTTTTTACACTGAGACAATGTTGTATGCAAAGTACTCACTTGGTTTGGTATGGGCTTCTCGTTTAAAGAACTGATTAGAAAAAATATCGCTCTGCAGTAGACACTGTAGTTGTTTCTTTATATTTATCACTACCACTACACCTTATAAAACAAAGTCCCCCGCCGCATCTGTCTGTTTGTGTCTGTATGTTCGCGAAAAACTCAAAAACTACTGAACGGATTTTCATGCGGTTTTCATCTATCAATAGAGGGATTCTTGAGGAAGGTCGCGAAGCTGAGGCGGATGAGGCGGATCGCTAGTAAGAAATAAAATGTAATCCTTTCCTTTTTTCCAACATTACAGTTTCGAAGAGCCACTTAACATACAACATTTTTACTCGCTCTTTTTATTCTTTGTACATTATATTATAACAATTTTTAAGTAATTGTAGTACTAGATATAAATATGTATATGGCGCGTAAATATTCATACCACATGTTATTTCAGCTTGTCCATTTAAAATGAGAGCGTAACTATTCGATGCAGATGTGGCCTTATGGAGGATGGTTTGTGGGACTCCTGAGATTGGTTTATCGACAATCTTAGGTAATTGCTAGTGCCATAAATCTAGCTAGTCGGTTGTGTTTTTGTCGCGATGTCGTGTTTCAACTCCGGGTCGCGGCCCTAGCTGTCGGGGTCAAGCAGGTGCGACTAATCGGGCCTCACGTAGTACCATCGTTACTTTAATTCAATTAATAAAGATAAGTACCATGTACCATGTAAGTACGACACAGTTCAATGGCGATTATTGAGTCTTATTACAACAAGAGTACCTCGGAACTTTGTTGATTAAGTTTTTCAAGCTGCTCAATAAATAAATAAACATAGGTACGTTATAAACAGATGTTTCACTAACTCAGTGATTCTTTATGGCGTATTTTGTTAGTATAATATGTACTGTCAACTGCTTAGGTATATTTTGCTTCTTTATCTGATAACGTAGAACCACCCAACTATAGCAAATATTACAAATTATGGCCACAAGTTCAATGCCAAATTAAGTATCAAATACCAAGGTAGGTATACAAGGTATTCGAGTTCGTTTTGGACCATACTTGGGCAGTTTTGGACTATAGTAGGGGGGTTTTCGGTAGGTAGGGGACCATTGGGCAGTCGGTTGGGATCAGGACGATTTACAAGGACGTGCCCGAGCCTCCCGACTGCCCAATGGTTCCCTACCTCCCCTAAACATGATTGTGCCTTTGACCGAAGATGTACTGATTATAATACTCATTTTTCCAGTTAATTTCCTGAACCCTGAATCCAGGGAAGGGCATTTATTTGTATGATGATACAGATATTTGTTCCTGAGTCATGGTTGTTTTCTATGTATTTAAGTATTTATATATTATATATATCGTTGTCTGAGTACCCTCAACACAAGCCTTCTTGAGCTTACCGTGGGGCTTAGTCAATTTGTGTAAGAAATGTCCTATAATATTTATTTATTTATTTATTTAGTAATTCATTAAATTGTCAGCTTTAGCGACCAGAGAAATCAGAAAAAAAAGTTTTTGTCGGACCTTAAAGAGTTTAAAAAAATGCAATAGGTAGGTAAGCCAATAACTATACTGAATGTATTACAAAGACCGGTAGTAACTACTTTTAGAATAACAATTAAATTAATGTGTATCGTTCATCAACTTGTCAATGAAAATAACGAGACCAACTGGACCATAAAACCATGTTTTTTACTAATTAAGTGCTTAATTGATTTAATTAAATAAGTACTACTTCAAATACCGTTCAAGCAACGTCAAATGGAGTTATTATGAAGTAAATCATTCGTTGTTACATATTTAATTAGTGGTTATAATTTTATCTTTATTCATAAAATGTACTCATCTAGTTGCTTGACTGTGAGGCTATCATATGAAGTGGCGTGGGTGTAGGGTTACCAGATACAAATTTAGAATTTCCTGACAAAATTCCTGATTTCCGAATATTTTTCCTGTTATTCATATTTTTTAGCCGTTAGCGATGGCCACCCGATTGGACTGATAGCAGCGTTTTATTAAATTTATTATTTCTTTTCATTTAAGTAAATAAAACGGGACTTTATAAAAAAGTCTATCAATTCAAAAAAATCCTGACATTTTCGTGTTCCGTCCCCATTCCTGACAAAAGGCCAAAATTCCTGACATGTCAGGAAAATTCCTGTCATCTGATAACCCTACGTGGGTGACGTCATTATCAAGCTTAAATAGGTGGGACATTTTGCCACGCAGAGTGACGGCAGGTGGACCAGCTTTCATATTCGTCCTTACGAGTGTCTAATGCTAAAAATATATTGAGATATTTTAAACCACCTTGGCCGCTCCGATATATCTGATAGCGACTGTAAGTACAAGATATTATTGCAGGTGATTGTATACCCACCTACTTACTAAGTCTCTTCCGAAACAAAACAATCGTCCCGCAAGGGGCCCGCTATACAGATTATTGAGTTTTCTCCAGACCCCAAATCACTTTACCTCGGCTCCTAGAACTCTATGCCCCGGGAATAGAGTCGATAATCGCGTGCCAAGCTGTGAAAGTCATATTGGATGTTGATTTGACTTCCTTAGACGGATATGCGTGGGGGACAAAATGAGGAGGTAACGTAAGAGCGTTTTCACACTGTCCGATCCGATATCGGATATAGGATAGAACCAAAATAGTATGTGATTTTCTGTATTTATTGATTCATATAAGACCTCTTTATGTATAAAAAAAAACTTAATGCAGCTCACTGCACTGCAAAGAATAATTGTTGATGTATTATTATTATTTAGGCTTGTATGTAAATTCAATGTTAATGTGTAAAAGTGCCCGTGTGGCCTATTTGCTGAATAAATGTTGAAGTTTGAAGTTTAAAGGCGGACTTGATGATGTCATAAGGCACTCTCGAGCAGCAGTTTTTCTCATAGGCACTAGGTATCAGACAACCGATATCGGAGAGGCACTTACGACATTTCACGATAATTTCAGCCAGGTTAGACCCCGTCGGACCGATATATGTAATCGGATGTAGGATCCTAGATCGGACACTGTGGATTACTGTGATACTGCGAAAGCGAATGTAGGATCCTACACCCGATACCTGATCGGACAGTGTGTAAACGCTCTAATAGTATAATTTGGTTTAGGTGAGTGGAAACGATGAAATATGCTAATTATTATCTAAATTATCTTAAGCATCACTCGTATTGAATGATAATTGGTACATAATTGATGTTTTGGAAAGATTGAATGATAACTATTCAATATGTTTATGTTGTTACCTATGTTAAAATATTCAGATGGCTAATATAAAGACCTCGCTTGGATTTCGGTTGTGTAGGTTTTGCCTTCAAAATAGGTACGTAGGTATGACCCTTCAAACATGCTCTAAAACGGACTCGAGGTCTCTTTTAATAACAAAAAAACTAAACTAAAGTCTTTTGAGCGCAGATTCGTTTAACTAAACAAAACATTTGGTTAGATTTTATATAATTATGTTTATAAAAAATAAGTAATATAAATAAATAAATCAAAAGTTAAAGGTATAAGTACCTAGTATACCAAATTTATCAAAGTTATTATCGACTTGATCTAACCATCGTAACTTTTACTTTCGATGCCAAATATAATGCGGCGATTAGTGCTCAAAATGCCGACTATTTCATGGCATTGACAGACTTATTAAGTAAGATTAACCTTGTAGAATCCACGAGGCAAAATAATGATCATTTATTTTATTTTTTACTTGTAGAGTTGGTTAATTATACCTTAATACACGATTGTACAGTATATATTTACTTAGTCTAATTCATGTAATTTAAATAAATGGCTATATTTAAGTTTATAGGTACTTTTTTTTTACACAACTTTTAAAAATGGAGGAGCTTCTCAAAGTCGTTCTTTTAATGTTAATTAATGTTATGTTGAACGTATAATTGTTTCTGGCATGTTATCCCAACTCTAAACTTTGTTATGAATACTTATGAATGTTATGATTTAAAAATATTTTTAATGATTTTTCAGTCATCAGTAACCAAAAAAAACATTGAACCACCCTCAACAGCCGCGGAAGTCATTTACTAGTCCATTTAAGTTCAGTTATGCCAACTTCGCAGCGACGAAGTATGAAAGTGCCATTTATAAACATCATATTTTCGAAGTCATTTTCTGTGTATGGTTCCTTTTCCACATTCTGTCGCTTTCCAAGTCGGTATACAGTGGCGTTAGCTAGGTCTTACTGTAGGATTTTTCTACTTAAGTAGGTAGGTACTTACATTATTATTCTTTTACTCTCCTCAATTCAGCTGTCGCCACAGTCGGTCGGCCATCATTGCAACGCGACGCTATCATCACAATACAATATACAAATACAGTAACAAAGTAGGTAGGTACTCCCTTCCAACCGAGCTCAATAATCGAATAGGTTCCATATTCGACGTCCCCTGCTGTACCACTGGCCCAGAGCCCGAGGCGTGCCCTGATTTGAGGGCTGAGTTTTGATTATTTTGTGCGAATTGAAGAAAGAACAAGTTATGAAGGTCAAAAACATTATTACTATGAGTTAAGATTATGCGTCTTACTTAAGGACATCACATCATACAATACAATAAACGGACTTTGAAGCGGCTTAAATAATTAGGCTAAGGTATCTTTTTTTAAATTTACCGTCTAGTTTTATTTTAACCCCAGTTGCATGAAACAGTGGCACATGTCCGTGGGGCCAATTCTAATTTAACACTTTGTGATGGTTTTGAACTGGTTTTGTTACGGCCTTGAAGATATCTTGATAAGATCAAACCCGTAACAGGCTGTTGAATCTGAATTGACGTCCGTGCCCCAATACCCCATTGCCCGAGGCACTCGTCCCGGCCGGATATTGCCCCAGTGATATTACCTCCCATAGCCATCGGTCCACTGATGTCACGACTGTTCCACGGGTTTATTACACAGCTACACTGAAGAGCAATAAAAACAGGGTGTTTTGTTCGGAACTTCGTGTGGCGAGTGACCGGTTTTGATTGGTAGTGAGTGTACGAATGAAACTCGTCTGTTTGCTGAAATTACACGACTTATTAGAATCTGATTGGATTTTTATGGCGATACAGTGAATTATGTTCTTTTCTTGCATTTTGATAAATATGTGTTTATTATTACTTACTTATAAAATAACTTTATAAAAGCCATTACATAGAAGAAAACATTAGAAGCTTATAAGTAGAACCATTTAGAGGATTAGGATGATAGGAGAAAATCGTTTACCTACACGATTGTACCTAAAGCTTATTGCAAAGACATCAAAGTCCCTCAAAGGCCAATTATGAGTTTTTCTATTAGTACAACCTAGCTACAAATATATAGCTCGTCCTTATGTTTCTAAAAATATATTTTCTCACATTGTGCAAGATATTAGTCAGACTCCTTTAATATCTCACGCAAGAAGCAAATTTACCAACGCTGCATCATAAGCTTTGACAGATACAGAAAATGCTATTCCAAGAGGCACGCACCATTCATTACCATTCCATACTAATTTTACAAATTAGTAGGCAACTCCAATAAACTACTTTATAAATGAATTTATCTATTCTTCTAACTGGACGTACTTACTTGTGTCTAATTGTCTATGCGTAGCTTTTGCCCCACCGCCTGTCAGGCTGTCACAACTACGTAAGTGACGTTCGAAAACGCATTAAATTGAATACCGTATTCTTGCGTATTAAATTCCAATTTACAACTGTTCCAATGTCACTTACGGTTGTTATGGATGATGGGGCAGGACATATGTATCAGATAATTAGACAACCATGTTCGGTTGGCGTTTGGTCACGTATATACTGACAGGTGTATTTGACCAAGTACCTAGTAGGCAAATTAGCACGTTTAATGTTACAATTTGGTTTATAGATCTATTTTTGGCCTATGTACTTCCTAAAATCCCTAAGTTCTTTGGCATACAATCCTTAAATTAAAGGAGTAATATTTTTAGATTCATCTTAAATATTTTATATGTTAATTTACTTAGTTAGGTGTATATTTACGTCTGGTTTTATTTTTAAATTAGAATATCACGCTGTAATATTTACATTATGTTGTTTGAGTTAAAGAAATAATGTAACTTACTTAAGCATTAACCACCTTTTGAACACCAACGTTATTAAGCCAAATAAACATTGTAAGCGATTTTCACTTCCCACTCGTTTCGGAACGCTCCCCCGTAACACTGTTAGGGAGGTTAGCTCTAAACGTCAATCAGAGGGTGCCGTCAAATAAATAAAGACGTATTCTTCGCACTGACGTCCCGGGCTAATAACATAAATCGTAATTCTATTGGCTAATTCGAATACTAAGTCAATATGAAAATAATGACTAAATTGTCGAATATCTTACCTAATTTATGCCTACTTACATACTTTGCTTAGGTTGAACATTCAACCCCCCTAAAAAAATTAAACTGATATTTTTACTTTACCATTTTCTTACAATGTAAGTTTACGTCAATAAACATGCACATTCCACTGCTAGTAGTGTATTTGCCTTTGTTTCATCAAATTATATATTAATGCATACATAAATCTTTTCTTCTCAATTTATTTATATTATTTACAACATAAAAAATTTGCTCTGTAATCCGTTAACGTCCGGTTTTTTGCCCGTAGGATTAGCGAGGTCTTGCTGTATTATTAATCCATTTTAATTTTACAGCTTATATTTACCGTGACCTTACCTCTAACACTCACACTCACCTCTCACACTCGAAGAAGACACTCGACTCCACAAAAACGCAGTAATTGACGTCCATCGTCCACGTCTCCTTGTTGGGGCAGCACCGTCTATTAGGGTTACCAGGTGTCGGAAATTATCCCCACATTTCCGGACACTGGAGTTTTCAACATTTTTTTACCCTTTCATTTGTTGGTCTAAAATCGTGGGTTCCAACCTCGGTTGTGCTGTATAAAGCAAAAAAATCGTTTTAGAAAAAATGCAAAAAGATAACTAAAAATTCGGTCAGGATCCTTATAATACACAGACATGAGGTTAAAGAGGAAATTATACATGTGGTACCTATGTTTTAAAGATTGACATAAAAATACAGAAATAGTTTCTGAAACATGGTTTGCCGTAGATGCTGGCTGCAGTAAAGCCAATTTAAGAAAGTTCTAAAGGGACCACTCCATGACGTCATAAACGCAACGTAAGCTGGAAAGCCATACATTACAATTGCAAGGTTCATCACACGGGAAATTTGATTTATTAAACGTGATACGAGTAGTTAAGTATATATTTTATGTGATAGCCGCCTATTATTGATATTATTGCTATAGGAAGCGGTCACCGTCTCCCATGGACATAAGCAACATCGGAGGAGCCACTTTTGCGTTGCCGATCCTTGAAAACCCTGATTACCAGATTTTTGAAGAACACCATGTCGTAGCATACATGAGTTCAATCGGCGGGTAACTCAGTCTACATAAATTATATAGTTTCTGCACGTTCCGGGAAGGAACTAGCGAATTGCTTGCTTATACTTGGTGTGCCATCTATCTACGAAGTCGGAATGAGCTTTGGGCATTTGACGTAATGTACTGCGGTGATAAAAAGGTGAGTATACCTAAGAAAGGAATTTTCTCCTGAATTTTGAAGTTAAAATCTGGTAACCCCCCGGTAAGTCTCGCGAGGCTATTACGTCCTTCCGACACCCCCGTCCCTTGGGGCCCGGGCTTCGGAGACTCCGCAAATAACTGATAATTGAAAACGGGAGAAAGGCGCAACTTACCAAATCAACACGGTGGCAAAGTCGAACTTTTCATTTCAATTTAGGGTTATGTTGCATATAGAGTCAGACAAAGATAACTCTGCAGCGCTCTTTTTAGCACAGACGTGCAAGAATTATTTTAAACGTGCTATATAAATCGCTGCAGTTATCATGGCCGTACTCTAGGTGCAGCCAGATCTAGCAAGTTCGCCACGAGATAGAAGAAGAAAGAGTCCTTTTAATAGTCCCTTATCTACAAAAAAATGTGTACCACATGGTACCACTACTATGCTCATGTTAAAACCGCTTCGAAAAAAAAAAATATAGGTTTGCTATTATTACATTACGCGGTAAAAAAAAATTAACAAGCTTTTATTATTAGGTCGACCTGTATGTAACTATGTAATGGAATCTAAGGTAACTAATTTAACCATCTTCCAAGGATCGTAGCGTCATGAAAATTGGCAGCTGTATGTAGTTCTGATGACAATACAATAATATGGTACTGTCGAACTGATCTGATGATGGAGACAGGAGGTGGCCATAGGAACTCTGTGATAAAACAACGCAACCTAACTGTGTTAGGGGTTTTTAGAATTGTCTCGATGAGTATTAGTTGTCTGTCGTAAGAAAAGTACAGTCAGCGATAAAAGCTTGTACCAAAAATGAAATTTTTGCCAAAAACTTATTTTTGCTTATCTCGTTATATTAGCGAGCAAGCGCTGTCGAATATGTCTTCGTGTTTCTGCCATGAACCGTTACCGGCTCTGCCTTGGTCCCGTCAGTCAGCCTCGCTCGACAATCAAGCCGAGTGGTGCCGCTTCGCCTCATACTGCCGCTTCGTGTTTCTGCCATGAACCGCTACCGGCTATGCCTTGGTATCAAGGCGCAAAGGCCCAGTCACCCTCGCACTCTCGACAATGCTCCATCAAGACGAGTGGTTATGCTTTACGCTTCGCACTGACGTTTCGTGTTTAATTGCCCTCGTAATTGTGTGACACCAAAGGGTATGGGTTATTATTCAATAACCTTTGGCAAATGCGCATTTCAACGGGAGTACATAAAAGGTAAGGGAACCCTCATACGGTTTCTCAAGCTTGCTCCGAGCTCAATAAACTACATATATTTCTCTTAACCCACATTACTTTATTTGATTTTCTTTGAATATATGTCAGCCAGCATCTTATAATTTTCTCTTCTCGACTACACAAAAGTTATCTGGAAGAGATCTATCTTCGGCGACAGGGCCGCTACCTCTATGTAATTATCTCTCTGTTTGTTCACGTTCATTTTCATCTCTATTTTTCTGCAAGGTATTCAATTACAATCTTCAACCTGAAATACGTAGGTATAGGTGTTAATTTTGCCTTTCATTTTTCAGGATGAGCATTTCAATATCTTAATTAAAAGTGTAATTTAGAGTCGTCGCTAGGGTGCCTCCCTTTAAGGCGCATAATGGTGGAAATATTTGCTATGTTGGGTGAGGTCTTGGTAGCTCAGATAGATGGAAGAGCACTGATGGGCTAGCGATCCAGTAGTTGTGAGTTCAAGTCTAACCCAAGACAGTAAATCGTTCGTAGACGTTTCTAATTGATAAAAAATAATTCCAGTATCGAAGTCAACGGATCATCAAAATCATTTGTGGCATCGTGGACTGAAATATTCCATCGCAGTCCCTCTTCAAGGAAATATACTTCCCAAAAGCCTCTACTAAATAAGGTTGGTCCAAAATTTGCATAAGACCTGCCAATCTCCGGTCTTATCGGGCACGCGACTTATCTCATCGTATTATTTAACAATAACTATACAAACTGGACCCGTCATTATACTGAGACGTTGCCCAACCGATTAGCGATCGACAAAATTTATAACAACACCTCCTAAAACATTAAACACTCTATTATCATCTTTATTATCTTTAAAATAGAACACATGTTGAATTTGGGCGGGTGCAGAATGGAGCTGTCAAAAAGAACGTTTCTTTTTTTAAGCTTAGAGGAAAAAAGTGCGTTTGAGTAGACATGTTAATTGCAGCTCAAACAAATTAACTGACGTATCGTTAGCTAATGAGTGTTGGACAGACAGGTACTCCATGGTGCAGTAGGTATACATAGTAATGCATATTATGTACATATATGTTATTATTGTAGAGATAATACGGTAAACGTGACTTTTTTAAACAGGCTAAGACTAAATATACACTTAATACCAAAAAAAACAGCCCAATGTGTATGAAAATTACAATTTTAACGAGATCCGTTTCCATTGCTCTTGAGTTTTGTAAATATTGACATAGGTACCGGCGTCGCGTTGTTGACTAGGTATTTAATTGTAAGTAGGGTAGAGTGCGACCTCTGTAACTCGAATCTTATGAATCTAAAATAATTTAAAATCACTCTAAGCCCTAAGTTTCCTTAGGGCTTAGAGTTCTATTCTATCCAAAGGTATTTTAATATTCTAATCTATTTTATAATACCTAAATTTAAAAAGAAAGTAAATGTTTTCCCACCCACCATACATTGTCAATGGAAATATAATTTAAAAAAGTATATTAGGTAGGTATATGATAATTAACTCTTTGTTTCATATTAATATTTTGTCGATTGCAAAACGTATCTAGTAACCTATGTAATGTACTTTAAATTGCTATAAGTAGTTAGGTTAGTATAAAAGAGTATTTAAGTCCCCGAACTTCATTACCCACGTCGCCATACTACCTTTATAGAAAAGTGGATACTTACATAGCGTACCCTATGCTAAGGCACCGACTGTATTCAGATCTTTTTGCAACATAAAATATTTTTAAAATATTCCGAAATAAATATCACTTCTTACATTATTTGACTGTAACCAAATACCTACATGACATGTGCATTACACCCAAAAGAACGAGAAACGTGGTTAAAATCATAGACAACTTTTTGTAGGCCTATATTGACGTATACGCATCGGCGCCGGCGCCGGCCCGAGTTTTGACAGCCCGTAACTTTTTTATTCCATTTTCAAACTTAATTCTATTCAGCCAGCTTTTGTTTTTATTAGTTGACAACACTATTTGGTGTTGTTTATTCAGTTTGAGTAGCGTGTCTTCTGTTTTGAGATGTTTGAAACTACTCTTTTTTGTTTTTATTAACGTAGACACGTTCTCGGTTAACTAGGTGTATGTCATTTTACATTGTTAAATTAACCAAATTGAATTAAGCTTAGGTACATTAGCTAGGTTCATGAATTCATGATATAACTCATCACATAACATGGGAAGTGTTTTTTTTTTATCCGTGTATATGTAAAAAGCAGTCTTACATTATTAGGAGGCATCAGTTAATCCATTAAACTAGCGGCGCAATTCGGGAAATGATTTAGAGATTCACTAGATATGAAATAGTAAAGATATGTGACGTTCCATGGCAAAAGGTACCTTATTGGCGACTGGCGCTTACGCTATTATTAACGCCGCTCCAATATTCAACCGGGGCAAGGGTACCTTTTGCCGTGGAACGTCACATATCTTTACTATTTCATATCTAGTTAATCTCTAAATCATTTCCCGAAGCGCGCCGTATAGCCTACACTTTACAGTAAAATAAAGAATATTTTTAAAAAATCTTCAAAACCTGATACAAATGATAGTTTTCATAATAAAGTGAGGGACAGAAAACATGATTATCCGAACACCTGTCTCTAATACGAACAATAATTTCCACAAAAGATGAAATGTGGCAACAATTAGATGGACCACACTGTTGACTGCCAAGTCTTGAGCCTTATTCCAACCACATAGGGTCCACCAATGGTCAGGTAAGATCGTTCCTGTTATGATTTGTGCGTGCCGCCGCGGGTGACGGGGGCATCCATCATCAGGTCACGCGAATTCGTCATCGGACTCATCGGGTGCTAAAAAATAAGGACGATCTAATATTAATGAGTATTAAGGGCACAAAATAAAGTACAATTCTTATTTTCGAGAGCCTAAGTAGCAGCTCAAAAATTCTAATACAAATCGTAGTCTTCTATTACAAATTCATAATCATAAACAAGCCTATGTAAAATAAATAATTATTACAAAAACAATATCCAGGAGGCTGTTTTTAGCATTAATATTCCTTTTTTGGATTTAGAGTTATTTTAGTTTATTAATCTTAATATAGTAAATTTAATGCTTCATGATTTTCATGATATTGAACATTGTGGAATGTTTCATGAACGAACAAATTAACTCATTGGAAACCATTTGGACACAATGAAGTGGCCCGCAGCATGTGCGATTTGACATTTGAAATGGAGGATTAGGTACCTAAACTATCTGTGTCATGCTTATCGTGCTCAAAGACAAGACACATTTTTGCCCAATTTGACAGATGATTCACAGAAATGAATGCAACATCTTCTTTTTTTGTGTTAGATAATCGTCACGCATCCATCAGTAAGACTCCAGGCTCCAATTTCACCACGGTGACAGGTGCGACAATTGTAAAACATCACTGTTGCTGACGTCACAGGCATCCATGGGCTACGGTTACCGCTTACCATCGGGCGGGCCTTATTCCTGTTTGCCACCATAATTGTTTTATTAAAAAAAACTTTATTATATCGGAAAAAAACAGATATTTCTCTTGCTAAGTTTATGACAATTGTCACAAGAAACACTACAATTGTCACGAAATTCCGACATATAACTCATTACCTGTCAAGAATTACCTACAATTCTTCTAAATCTTGACAATTGTCAGAAACTTCGCAAAAGAAATATCTGTTTTTTTTCCGATATAATAAAGTTTTTTTAAATAATACAATGATGGTGGCAAACAGGAATACGGCCCGCCCGATGGTAAGTGGTAACCGTAGCCCATGGATGCCTGTGACGTCAGCAACAGTGATTTTACAATTGTCGCACCTGTCGCCGTGGTGAAATTGGGGCCAGAACACGCGAATATCTCGTCCGACATACGGACAAACACTGCGCTTTTGTTATCTTTCTGGAAGATGACGTACCTACATATTCCTAGATCGCAATAGATCGCATTTTAGCGACAGGACTGTCCGTTATCGTGTTGATTATAACTAAGTAGTATTATTTTTTTACTTTGTACAGTTTGCATAATTAAGAATATTTACACAATTAACATGAATCGGTTCCGCTGTTCGGCATGCCCAGCGAAAGGACAGCCATCAGCAGTGCAGCGGCACGGCATGTTAATAAAGCGCAAATAACGAACCATTGAAACCGAATCCTCCACATTACTGCGATCTTCACAAACATTCGCATTACTACGTCGTTAGGGCATTCCTGCGCCTGATCAACTGCACAACTGACCAATAATAACCCTTAACTCATTGCAATAAGGTCTTTGAATGGTCTAATAGCATCGATGGTGCAGTGGAACATCGATATCTCGAACTTGGATAAAGCGAACTGATTAAGACGAAAGAAAATACTATTTCCCTTCAAAATTCAAAATTTCCATACTTAAATCTGAATAAGTATTTAACCTCCTAAAGACGAAACTAAAAGTAACCAACGATTCCCTTCACGGTACAATGTTTACAAGGTACTGTAGGTAACTCAAAAAAAGAAATTCAGCCTCTATACCTGATTCGAAGACGTATTGCTTTATTAGAGTCTGTACGGAAAGAGAAGAGTCGTAGAATGTATTGGATCCCATACATTTCACGACTCTTCTCTTTCCGCACAGACCCTATAGGTATGTAACTACATCTCGAAGTTATTTACTTACAGACCTCTGTAACTCGAATAAAACAATAAAACTGTACTTTAAATTACCTCTCTAATACGCACATTTAATCATTTAGTATTTTTGTACTTCGAAACCTCTTTAAAACCCCTCTAGGTCTCACCTTTCTGTTCGTTAACGCTAACTTTTGGCGTGTCCATTAAGAATCGTACTATCGAGGTTTCTGCTGTAGACTTAATTCTGATGAAGCCATTATTCCTGCTAATTGCTGTACTAGCCAATTATAATTTCCGTGACATTATACGTGTCATTATAGGATTCTTCCTCGTCGAGTCGAGTGACTGTAATTGTCACTTAGGTCAGAGGAAAATCTCGAGTGTAATAAAATAATTTGATTCGTATTTGAGAATTTTGAGATAGCTGAAGATAAAAATGCTTATAAGTACTTATAGAGTCGATAGTAGAGCTATCTCTGCATTGTCATCATTAATGGTACATTTCTATAAAAAATATGACGTTTATAATGAGTATGACACTCCCTCAATTAGTTCTTGATAAAAACAAATTAAAATATTTTTCTGAAAAATAATTTAATTTATTCAAATACTTCTACGAGTAATAGTTCTGTTCAAGTCGGTACAAAGTTAGCATACCTAGCCGGATTCTAAGTTTTTTTTTAAAGGATTTGTGACCACTGTGAAACGTCAATACATATTTTATCAATAAAAGTATGTACTTACAATTTTAGTGCAATTAATATCAAAACAATATATGTAGTATTTTGGAAATTGGTACACGGCTGCAAAAAGAAACACCATTGACATAACTAAAGATTTTTATAACTATAAAAAAAAATTAACGCATGAGTCGCTGTTATATGACTTGTTGGATTACTTTTTATATAAAATATAAATAAATATATATACTTATGTCAAAAATATTCTGAATCGAAATTCCAACATGGTACCTTTGAGCTATGATGTTAAATAACATTGAATAGAAAGTGTATTTCCGTTCATTTCACGCATTGATCGATAAATATATATACATATTTTACACGCTATCCAATTATCCACACCATTCCAAAGTTCTATATCTAGAAGTCCTTTATCCAAATACCTCACATACGGTCATAGATATTTTCTTATTAAAATACATTGTAAAGCAACTGCAATTAATATACAGAGTGTAATCGTTTAGTTTTTACAGACGATTATTCCGTAAATATAAAAGTTACCAAAAAAACTTTAATTAATACTTATTGAAAACATTACGTTACACAATGAGTAAAATAAATAAATATTATAGGACATTATTACACAAATTGTCTATAAGCCCCACAGTAAGCTCGACAAGCCTTGTATTTTGGGCATTCGATACTTAGACAATGATATATAGATTTTATTATTATACCCCGTATAGTACCTACCTTTGAGCACACTCGATCGTACTCGTAGTCAGTAAATAGTCGGTTGGTCAATTTCAGCCGCGATACGATCAGCACTTATTGTCAAATGCATAACACGGGAGCCGTTATGTTATGCGGCGGCAAAAAACGTTCCAGATTTAAATATGTAGCTGTTTATGTTCTACATATTGAAGTAACTGTCACGCTGTGATTTTAATGTACGCACATGTTTTAGAGTAGTCTACTCGAGAAACTGAAAACGGCGAAAATTAGAGATACTACTCCTAAAAGTACGTGTTATACCTCATTAGATTCGTAATGATGCCTGGAAAAATGTATTCGAAGCGTGTATTAGCACACAAAAAACATCAAAAGTTATAAACAAAAACAGGGGAAAAACTAGATATTTTTTATTTCCCCAATATCTCAAAAAGTATTAGTATTTATATATATTTTTTCATTCCTTCTTTGAATTTCATAATTTCCTTAATTATTAGTTTATTAGATTAGTTTCTTCTTAACCTTTTGCTTCCAAATTGAGAACCCGGCTGCCACGTCACAGGCATAGCCTAGTGTGGGGCCACAGGATATATATATATATATATATATATATATTGTCAACAAGGTTATTTCAAATAAATATTATTCTTATTCTTCTTATTCTTATTTAAGAAACAAAAGTTATTACCTTATTATTATAAAAGAGGAGGATATTTCCAATAAAACATTCCATACTTGCAGAACTTACTTATTAATACTTTTTATTCAACGCTGAAGACAGTCGTCCGCGCCTCATTTTCGGGAAACACGCGCCGCGTGAAAAAGCAAGTACCTACGTTACATTAAATATAATTTTTCTGACATGTTTTAAATACACCATTTTTTTTTCAAATTTTTCAATGAATATTTAATACCTTAAAATTAATATTGAGTAATTGGGGAAATAAAAAATATCTACTTTCCCCCCCCTTTTTTTGTTTATAACTTTTGATATGTTTTGTGTGCTGATACACGCTTCAAATACATTTTTCTAGGCATCATTACGAATCTAATGAGGTAGCACACGTATTTTTAGGAGTAGTATCTCTCTTTTTCACCGTTTTTAGTTTCTCGAGTAGACTAAGTATATTATTATGTATGTTTAGTCTCTAAATATGATCGACCCGGTGCATTCGATAATTGCCTCAATCTCAACATATTTACTAACATCGTTTTTCAACATTTGTATTACGGCCTAGTTAATTAGGCCGTTTTATAAAGAGCTCTACCGCTTAAAAACATTTTTTTTTTAAATATCTATACAGTCCGACACTGATATTGATAAATATTATTCTGTGTTTAAAAAAAATTGCTCAGGGTTGAAAACCACGCAGGAATGAATTTCGTATTCGTATGGAGAAATGACCGCTCCACTTGCCTTTGCCTCTTAATATTTAGAAAATAAACATTTAATACGTCTCCTCTCCGGGCTTTAGAACACTTGCTGACAGCAGCAACAGTATTAGGGAAATGCAGTCGCATTCAGGAATCGGGTCAAAGTCAAAAACTACATAGCCTACGGAAGTAATAGGACTTTTGACAAGTTTTGTGTTTTTAATGTCAGAATGGTAAAATAATACAAAAACATTGTTTACGAATATAATTTTATTAACAATTTTAATTTAATGACTGTAATGTAAGTCGATATCAATATTTACAATTTGCATTGGTTTATAATACATTTATACAATCTCTCTCGACCGCCATCGACTTCGTAATCGCTATCATATCGCCATTTCCACATATGGGCACATTTTTTTTATTGTATTTTTTTTTCCTCAGAATTTGATAACATTTTGGTGGATAGATAGAGTTCCCTATTCTGTACAATATAAGCGCAATTTCATCGTAGGTATGTCCTAAAAAAAATCTTCCACTGAGTTCCTACATTTACATACCTACATTTTACATGCCAAGTTGTGATATCATATGTACCTATCCCGCCCGGAATGAGGAGCTCTTCACACCGGACAACTTGTATCCAAATCTTACGGAAAAAAATCGACAACAAAATAACAATCAGCCCATTTATACACACCTGAGTAATAATATCAATATATAATGTACACTTTTACTGTTCTTACTTCGGTCTTTGCATTTTTTATTTGGAACTATACGAGTTTTACGAACGCAATTAATTTTTTTTATAACAGTGGTCAGTTATTAAAAGAAAAAAAAACTATAAAACCACAGTCATATAAACCGTAAATCTTTAAAAAAGTATGAAAAATATTAAATAAGTTTTTCTTTTAGTTTTTACCATGGGTTTTATAAACATTTCAATATGAACTTTACTTTTTTTAATGTTCGCGCGCTTTTTGTTTACGAAAAACACGAATTGTTCCAAAATCGAGACTTCAGTACGCACAAGTCGATAGAAATAACATAAAAATACAGTTTGTGCATAGAACAGTTCTAAATTTTCAAAGTGCTGTAAGAAGATAGTTATTTTACCTACGTAAGTTTGTTTGAACAATAACACTTTTTTGTTTATAATATTAAAAATAAATCCCTTGTGTTCCAAAAAAATTGCAACCCACCGTTCAATATTAAGTAAGGACTATGCTGCAAAGTTTTATTTTTATTTTTAAAATCATTCTTAGTTGGAGTCAGTGCATAAAAAGATAAATAATTATAAGTTATTTGCACAATGTACTCGTATTCGGCTTAATTACTTACAACCTGAATTACACAATTATTTATTTTAGATAGCACTAATGGCTACAACAAAAAGTAATCAGAAACGTTGCCAATTACTGGTAACTGTCTTACCTACCTAATATTTTTTGCCAATTAAGTGTATCTAATGAAAGTTTCTCAAGTTTTATTATGTGCTTGTTATTTTTTTCTTTAATAACTGCTTTCAAAAAAATATCTTAAACCAGAGCCGTTTCAATATATTATTTAAAATAAAAGAGTTTTTTTTAATGCAACATGCATAATAATTAATCAAATATATGTATGTGGACACATTAAAAATAAAATAAGGACATAATTCATTTAGATGACATTAATTGTAAATAAATGGTTCGTCATTTGACAAATGGAACATTCCACCATTGTTACTTAAAACTTCTAAAAACAACTTTGAATGGTTTGCTGGCTTATAGGTATTTATTTAGGTAGCTTGATTTTAACTACATTAGGTAATTGTAATATGAGAGTAAAAAAGATGTTTTGAGTTTAAGTTTTAATTGTGTATGATTAAAGTATATATAAATAAAACAATTGTAAGTTTAATATTAGGTAGTTAGTCATAGGAAACCATTTTATGGCGCTAATAATTGACATATTTATTAGAACAAAAACAACAAAAGCGTTGCAATATAAAATACCCATTTATTATACCACTTTTATGGGTAATTAAATGATTCAATGGTTATTACATTTGTTGTAATAAATTTATTCATCCTCTATTCATGTACTTATGTATCATTTCATTTTGTTTTAGAAATCGATGAGTAGGCTTTATAACAAATTATATTAATTAATAAATAGATCGGTAACTTAAATCAATTTCATGAATTTTTTTTTATATATTGCGTACAATAGAAAAATTCCAACTCTATTGTTAGCTGATACATACGTTCGGCCTTTCTAAAAAAACCATTCCCGTCACATTTTAATTTCGATTTAAGACATTTTAAGATTACTTACTTTATGATATTTTCTAGTCCTACCAAGAAAATAGTCCTCATTTTATTAGGTATTTTACAGTTACCTTTTAAATAAATATCATATTTATCATTTTATAACGGTAACGAAAACGTATGAAATAATTCCATCTCATATTATAGGAATGTTTGTATGAAGACATTACAAAAACCTTAAAACATGAGATGTAAGTATGGTTTTTAACTTTTTATTTTATACAAATTAATTACTTAATCAATTATTTAGTATCAACCAACACTAGCCAACGAATGAATTATTTTATTTGACGGCGGCGGCGGCGTCCGACGGCACGGGTGAACTAGCTTTTAACAACGACCATAAATTATTATTTGAAGGGAGTAAATTTTACTGCTTAGGTATTTCGTTTACTTACCTATGTCAGTGATGAATTTATTTTATGGGTCAGTTAAATCTTAGGTACCTATTGACAATGTTTCGATGAAGTAGGCACCTTTTTTTGTTTATTCCTCTTTATTTTGTGGATTAAATATATGTTTATTGTTTTCTTATTTATTGTTTCTCTTATTCGTAAGAAGAATTCATTTTACGTTTTTATTAATTACTTTAACTTCTTACAGCACTTCTAAACTGGACTTTTCAGCCCAACTAGCAAAATAATGTCAAGATCACAAAATTTATTAACATTTAAATTGAACTAATGAATTAAATTGAGTGATATGATGCGCGCTCAGGTACTCGTCAACCCGACTTTAGGCGTTAATATTAGTCTAAATCATATCTACATCCTTCGTAATAACTATAACATACAACTAAAAGCTGTTACGATAAATAAAATCTATATTTATTGGTAAAAGATACATATAAATATTTTAGGTAAGTAAATGCTTCTGCAAAGGCGTTAATAAGAGAGTCTTTCCTAATCGACAGTGCCCGCAGGAAAATAAATAAATACTTAGCCTTTTAGAAGGATAATGAGTACAACACTCGAAAATATAATTAAATTAACCCTGTTAACCTCACGAGAGCACAACGTGACGTTTCATATATTGTGCGTAAATAATTAATCTACTAATTCTGACACTTTCTCAAAGAGGCGCAATTCAATTTACTAAAGTAATAGGTACATACCTGATACGCAGAGCCGATTTAACCGCAAGCACTCTCTTTGCACTTTCAACGACAGAATGAGACCCTAATAAACTGGTTTACATTGCCTTAACGTCACATAGATCACGGACTCTGTGAATCTAACTAATAAAATTATCTCGTCCATATTGCGTTGAGTCTTTATAAAATCGTCGTACGAAATCACGTGTTAACACTATCAGTCTATTACTCCTCGTCGACGTTGATCTCCGAGTCGGCGGAGTCCTCGTCGTAGGTGGAGGAGGACGCGAACCCGCGGCCGAGCAGCGCCGAGCGGTTTTTGGCGGCGGCGGCGCGATCCCGCTGCCGCCGGTTCTTGAACCAATTGCCCACCTGCGTCGGCGTCAACCCCGTCGCCGCAGCTAACTCCCGCTTTTTTGTTGGATTTGGGTACGGGTCTTGGAGGTACCACTCTCGTAGAAGCGACCTCGTCCTCTCTTTAAAACAATGCGTCTTCTGTTCTCCGTCCCATATGGTTCGTGGAAGAGGAAACTTCTTGCGGACTCTGTATTTGTCTACGGGCCCGAGCGGGCGCCCTCGCAGCCTCTCGGCTTCTTGATAGTGCGCTTCCAGCCATAGAGCTTGTAGTTTGGCGTGACTCGAGCGCTGGAAGCGATGCCGTTCTAGTATGGAGTAGAGTTCCCGGTGGCGGCCGGCGTGGAAGGCGACGACGGCGCGCGCGCGCAGCACGGCCTCGCAGCGCTCCAACTCCGCAACATTTGGATGTGCGACCGGCAATGACCAGAGAAATCGCGCCAGTCGTTCGACATCTCCAGATTCTTCAAGCGTTTCGCAGACGGTGGCGACCTGCGCCGCGCTGAAGGATAACGTGGGCAGCGGCAGCAGTGGCGTGGGCGCCGCCAGCTCCACGCTGAGCGGCAGCGGAGGCTCGGCGCAGCCGGCGGGCTCGGCGGCGCGGTCGGCCGCCGCGGGCCCGCGGTGCGCCTCCAGGATGCGCGCGTGCAGCGCCGCCGTCGTGGACTCGTCCCAGGAGCCGCGCATCGGTGCGAGTGTGCGCGGCGTCGCGCGCGTTGTGAGCCCGCAGCGCGCCCCGGCGGAGGGCGGGCGAGCGCGCGGCGCGCGATTGGCTATCGGTTACGGCGCGCGCTCGGCGGCGGCCAATCCCGGGGTCCGCCCGCTCGGGGGCCGGATAGCTTTCAACCGCCGCCGTGTATCCGGCGGGCGCGTTTAACGAGGGCGGCGGGGCGCGGCCCCCCGCGCCGCCATGATCCGTCACACACACCTCCCCCTCCTCCCCCCTCCCGTGGCCGACACGCCGCGATCCCACCTCGCACCTCGATCGATTACTTGCAAACCTGCAATTAATAGCCTCCATATATTCATCCGGGTGGATTACGAGCCGGTGTTTGCGCGCCGGTCGATATTCGCTATTTAACCGTGATCACAGGCTACACACAACACAACGCGAATTAGAAACACCGTTCATCACGCTCCGAGTCCGTTAACAGCGATCTGATGACGATCATCATTACATGGCTACTAAATAATATATGCCTTGTTTACATTTTATTGTTAATACTTAGTATCTAAATTCTAACGTTTTTTTAACAGTTACTTAGTCATTTATTTGTCATTAACACCCGCATTGCGTTAAGATTGTATACCTACTTATTTTTTTACGGGTCTCTATTATTTCCCATAAAGTTTTAAGTCATAATGTAGGTAGGTATTGTTTGTCCGCATTTTCGTTAGTCATAATTTGGTATTTCTCAGAAACGCGTTACCTACATTTCAGGATTGCCATAAAACAAACCTAATCTAACCTTTCTATAGCATAACCTTACGAAAATCCTGATAAGTTAACGGTTTCAGAATTATGACTAATGATAATCTGACAATTATTACACATCACATTATGACTTTCAATAATGATGTCAAACAAAGGGATCCGTTTTTTTTTACACCTATCACATTTACAAAGAAATATACCCACAAACCTAAGTAAGAAACTAAATATATTGAAAACTAACTTTACTAAATGTATGTTGTTATGTAGCCAATAGCCATTACCTACGTAAGTACCTAAGAGTAGGTGAGGTTGAGTGAACGGTTATTTTAGGTACGGGTATAATAAAGCGCTGATGCAACTAAGTGCATACCTACCTACAATGATTCCCACCAATAACTTGCATAAGATAAATTTAAATATAGCTAAACGATACTGACATTTGAAGTTAATTCTAATCAAAGGTCTTCAGACTTAGATTATTTCATACAAATTTAAATGATTTAATTAACCCCTATTGAATTGTCAGTTCCATATAAAGTGCCTAAGTACATAATTCTGTGTATCCAGAGAGTACAAATAATTTTATAAAAAGCCTCTTATCTTTTTTATATTTGTTTTTAGTATTAAACGTAAAATAACGCCTTTCACGGCCCAACATTTTCAAATAACAAAAACCCCATCTCTGATTACCTAAAAAAGCAATCACAATAAAAGTATCAAAACCCTCAAGACCGTTCGCAGCGAGATTTCAGCGTGAAAGCCTTTCCAGAGTATTAAGTTATTGAACGGCAAACCACACCCCCACCCCACCCCACCCCACCCCCTCCCAGGCCGTATAACTGGAGTATAATATAAACAAGTAGGCTGCGACCTAAACGGCTCAACGCGATACCGTTTTGAAACGAAGACAAGACAGACGGTAGGTAGTTACGTGACTTAAATTTTGGCTGCCTTAATTGTGTTTATACCTACTTTTTTATATTATGTGGGTATGTCTGTTGCATATTTCTGTTTAATTTATTCGGTTCGAATTATATTTTTATTTTTATTTCGCTTAATATTGTTTTTTAAAAAATATAATAAATTAAAATATATATATATTTTACTAATACATATCTACATTTAGTACCTAGTAGTGTCGTATAAAATATTTAATGTCTCAGGTAAATTTTTATAAGAGAGAACTTAACAACAAATAGGTATTAAAGTCTGTCAAAGGTGAAACTGAAAACAGAAGCAGAAGAAGATTTTAATAAATTAAAAAGCAGAACCTAAAGGTTACATAAACCTAAGGTAGCTACGAGTATTACAGCAACGGCTGTAGGTAGTAATTACCTCCCACTTCGAATAATACTCCCTTATGTCAGTTTTTTTTTTGGGTTCCTTACCTCAAACGGAAAAAACGGAACCCTTATAGGATCACTCGTGCGTCTGTCTGTCTGTCTGTCTGTCCGTCTGTCACAACCTGTTTTCTCGAAAACTACTGGAGCAATTAAGTTGAAATTTGGTACACATATGTAAATTAGTGACCCAAAGATGGACATGTAACGTAAACAAATGAATTTAAAACATGGGGATAATCTGAGAAAGTTAAAAAATTAAGTTTTTCATACTATATCGTGTTATATATCAAATGAAAGAACTCATCTTGAGAATTTCAAATATTTTTGTTTATAATTTTAAAATATATAGGTTAAAAGTTTTTTAAGAAAATAGCCAAAAAATACATTCCCCCTCCCCTTTCTCTCCGAAACTACTGGGGCTAAAATTTTGAAAAAAAATACACTAAATAGTTCTTTACCTACATATTACAGGAAAACCTATTAGAAATGTGCAGTCAAGCGTGAGTCGGACTTAATGTACGGAACCCTTGAAATTTGGCCGGTTTTTATACGGAGTAGCGGTGACGTAAAAATGTTCACTTAATTTACATTTTGTGTGAGTTTATTAGCATATTACTTTATTTAGAAATGTCACTTTTGGTAACTAGTAAAAATACGCTAAGAGAACATAAGTACTTTAAAAATATATAAAAAAAAAATATTATTATGTAAAGCTAATTGTAGAGCTTCATACACTTAAATAAAAATTTGATGCACGTAACACATTTATGTAATAAGTTCACGTAATACTCCCCCGCGCCATTTGCATTTTTGCCGCGACTCCGATTTGATTACCTAGGCCGGAATCCACTTACGAGTTGGAATTAATTCCGCAAGTTGTTAACTTAAGCCGGGCGAGTGGTTTTACATATCACAACAAGACAGGCTTAGCGTGGAGCCGTGGATTAGGTGATACTGTCGGGGTGTTCATTCGGGGTTTGTGGGTTCTAGTGTCCAAGTAGCAGGGTTTGTTGGTAAGTTAATTAAATACCTTGACTCAATAGTTAATCAGTTTTTTTTTCTTGGCATAATATATAAGTGCAAAAGGTATTCTTACGGTTCCTCTATAAAAAAATGTATGGGTACTATCCGTTCTTATACCCAACCAAATTTTTGTTAGGAATACTGGGTTTCAACTCTGGAGGTAAGACGTAACTTTGCACTTCTCACTACTGCTTGCAGTATCCTGCGCTGTATTGTATACTGTGTACTGTATCGGACTGTATTGAGCTGGTGGGGCAACTAGTACGTCTGTACGTTCCTTCACGGACCAGAATCGAGTTCAGACCTCGTGACCGTTGTCTCCTGGCAGTCCCGGCTTCTCGTACTGTATCACGTAGGAATTCCCCTCTGGTTCGTTCTTTGCTCCTTTTGAATGCGCTCCTCGCATCAGCCTCTCAGTGTGATTTGTTTGCAAGCAGACTGGTGGCTGTGCGTGATGAATGTTTGAGGTTTTGTGAGAAGATGGATACACGTCCTTCTACTGTTTAAAATGTGCTAATTATTAATGTTTAGATGTCAATAGGTATTGTAATTTGTGATGAATTGTATACATATTGTATTCTTTTTCTTTAATTTTCTGTGTAGTTAGCAGTGGTTTGGTATTTTTACTGTTATGCTGTTTAACTTGTTTGAAATAAATAAATAAATAAATAACAAGGATTCAGAAAAAATACCAATTTTAATAAAATCGACCAGACTAATTTATTTTGATTAATTAAACTAATAAATTATCCGGCTTAAAAAGGATCATGTTCAAGTTAAAATTAATTTGTTTTGTAATTTATTTATTTATCGTATGGCTTCGTTACATGTCACTGGATACAAAAATTTATTAAGTATGCTAATAAGTATAATAGGTTTTATACATAAATATTGTTTTCGATTACCGCGATAGTTAGGTATTCATGACATAAAACTATGGAAACGGATTATATAGCGTATAATGAATTTAAAATACTTACGTCTCGACGTTTCGATCCCTATACAGCGTTCGTAGTCAACGGGTGACATACATATTTTTTTGCAATATAGGTAATACCAATAATATCATAGTGTGTTCAGATATCAGAATAATTTCTGGAAGTTGTTAAGTTAAGCCCGGCCCGTGGTTTTATACGAGTATATCACAGTGTCTTGTTGTGATGCCTTTGGTTGGATTAATCCTGCTAATAATACCTACTCGAATGGACACCCCATTCGAGTATTACGTCCTAGTAATGCAGAAGTCTTTTACGGATTCATTTATTTGATTTTAAAATTATAAGATTCAGCTTGAGATTCAGACATACCTATTAAATATGTTATTATTTTAAATCAAAAGTGAATAAACATTTAACTTATTACAATTACATAACTAAAAAATGTTATTAAAATAAATATGAATACTTCTGCTCGAAGGACAATGTCAAACAAATCGTGTTTTCAATTTAATATTTTTAATTGTTGTGATAAAGTGGTATAACACCTTGTTTTGTGTATAATACCAGTAATGTGTAGAAATGGCTATGGGTCTAGGTTGTAGGTACCTACAATCTAGACCCATAGCTATTTCTAAGTATGTACTTATGTATATATCTGCAATATTTTCACGCTGCATCTCCCGCCGCAAATCTCCTGTTTATTTTAGCACCCTTCAAAATTTTCCCATTTTCTTTCGCGAAGCATTAAATATAACATTTCCTGAGGGGAAAGTCGCGCCGAGCCTTATTGCCAAGTTTCCACCTGCATACTTTGTACTTAAAACTGAGAGCTTGGAATCTACTTAACGAACAAATTTTAAATAGGTATCTACATACTTAGAAAAATCAATGGCGTAAGTAGGTAGGTAGTATTTTATTATTTTATAGATTAGATTACTTACAGACGGAATTACCTATGTGGGAGGGCTATTTTATAATATACTTACTTGTATTTTTCGATACTATTAGGATAGGTAAGCAATACTTTTCAAAGTAGCCCATAAATAAAGCCCATCTCTACTGTTTTGCTCTCACTACTTATGCCACGGCTGCCGAGTCAAAATAAATAAATGCTTGTTATAGAACATTACAAGTATGTATCCTTTTAGAAATATTCTTTTGGCGTTTTACCGTCCAAAAAATGTTTACTACTACTTACTAAACAACTGTCATATCCAATGTTCCGGTCAGATTCTAGTAAAACCACAGATAATTATTTCAAATGATTCATAAATAGGTACCACGTTGATGAGGATATTTTGCAATTGCCAGATAACATAGGTACGGAATTTGAACAT
The DNA here is from genome assembly GCF_910591565.1 of Cydia splendana. Lineage (NCBI taxonomy): Eukaryota > Metazoa > Arthropoda > Insecta > Lepidoptera > Tortricidae > Cydia > Cydia splendana. The sequence goes on from NC_085969.1 coordinate 347,249, forward strand.
TTATTCTTATAGTCACCAGAATTATTACAATAAAGCCTAAGCCACTGCTAGGTCCGATTGCATTCAGATAGCTAACGAACCAACCCAGTTCCAGTAACATTCAAATGAAATCACAGCGAGTACTCCAAACTTCTACATAACAGTACATAAGCTCACATAGAGCAAGTGGCGGCAGTATCGCGCCCGGTGTGATATCTCCCTCCCCCCACCCACCCCCCTGGTCGATAAGGGGGGACCCCCTTTCAGCTATCTTTGTTTGGATGATATAAAATCTTCAGTGGGTGTGGTCTACCGAGCACGTCATCTCGAGATTGCCGAGCATTGTGCTACCCCATTACTATGATTTATTTCCGAATTTATAAGCAACCCTAGCCTCATCACTTAGCTATCCCACAAAGGCCTATTCGCGAAGGCAATTTGCTCGGAACGTCTTCCGAAAACGCAATAGCTAACACGTTGAGTAACTTCGAAATAATAAAACTCGATGGCCGCACGGAATACAATATGCTATTTTGCATTTGTAAATTTGAAAGTAAAATCTGTGAGGCTACTGTGTCGCAACATAGTATCTCTCGTATTGCCGTCGGTTTACTGTTCCCCTGTTCAAAATAGCACTTTAACACAAGCGGTTTAACACTTCATCTTTCCGAGAGGTGTTTTTAAAGGGGTATTTGAGCATGGTGGCTCACACAATGCGTCATCCGTCATAAGGTCAGTTTACGGGCGCGAGGTATCGGTGCGCGGCTTGACACATCGCTTAGCGAGACTGATTTGTGAAGGGTTATGCTTCGAAAGAATATGCGATATTGGACACGGTTAAATAATTGAGTTCCGTTTCTAAGCTTTATTTTGCTTAAATGAAGTTACTTCATGGTAGATATATTTGTTTAACAGGATAATACAATAGTTTGTAATCTGCAACGCAGGCTACGTCAGGTCGATAGTATCTACCTACAGAACGAAACACAGATTTCACTACAGTTACCTACACAACAATTAATGATTTTATCGGTCCAGATTTTGTCAACTAGAAGTGTCATAGTCACTAATCCTTACTAATATTATAAATGCGAAAGTAACCCTCTCTGTCTGTTACTGTGTCAGGTAACGATTTAGATGGAACTTGGTAGTTGATGATCGGGAACGAAACAGGATAGTTAACTATTATCAATCGACCGTCATTCCACTCAGATGAAGTCACAGGCAGAAGCTAGCTAATAAAAACCCTATTTTTAACACAGTTTATTTAACCCTAACCTGAGTTAACTTTTATTGAATAACCCAAACAGAGAATGTAATCAAAATGTCGTAAAATCAATAGGCATGCTTCCCCTCTTCCCATTAAGCGTTGTCGATTACATGCCGGCAGACGCTCGGCTGACCGACAAGAATAGCAAAAATGAAACTAGCAAGTGATCACAGGGTTAACGGTTAACCCTTCGGGCACGGTTAGTTAGGCCGCGGCGTAATCGCATAGAAAATTACCACATTTCAATACGACATCAAAGTTTGGATGCGTTCCGTTGCGGATGACCGTCTGTTGGCAATGCAAATGAGGAAATGACTTTTCATAACATTTGGCTAACAAAAATGCATTGTTCACTTGGGGACTAATATCAGACTTATTAAATACATTGGTAATATGTATAATATTATAGTCTACTACCCATTGCGGTAAATGTGTAAAATACAAGAATATAAGTATAGGTGCTGAATATGATATATTATTTATAAAACGGAGTGAGTTAAAACATTTAAATATTTGTAGGTATATTCTTTTATTACCTAATATTTGGATACTCAATACTAATTTTTACAAAAATACTCGCGTCATTGCATATGAAAGTTAGTTCAAGTCACGATTGTAATTACAATAATTTCAGAACAGAAAAAACCGGCCAAATGCGAGTCGGACTCGCGCAGGTACCATTACGCAAAAAACGGCAAAAAAAAACACGTTTGTTGTAGGTATGGGAGCCCCACTTAAATATTTATTTTAGATATTGTGTTTTTCGTATTTATTTGTTGTTATAGCGGCCACAGAAATACATCATCTGTGAAAATTCTAACTGTCTAGCAATCACGGTTCATGAGATGCAGCCTGGTGACAGACAGACATGCAGACAGACGAATGGTGGAGTCTTAGTAATAGGGTCACGTTTTTAGGGTTCCGTACCCAAAGGGTAAAACGGGACCCTATTACTAAGACTCCGCTGTCCGTCCGTCTGTCACCAGGCTGTATCTCGTGATCTGTGTGATAGCTAGACAGCTGAAATTTTCACAGATGATGTATTTCTGTTGCCGCTATAACAACAAATACTAAAAACAGAATAAAATAAAGATTTAAGTGGGGCTCCCATACAACAAACGTGATTTTTGACCGAAGTTAAGCAACGTCGGGCGGGGTCAGTACTTGGATGGGTGACCGTTTTTATAGATAATGGCACGGAACCCTTCGTTTGCGAGTCCGACTCGCACTTGGCCGGTTTTTTATTACCCTTTGGGTACGGAACCCTAAAAACAACAAAGCAAGTCTAAGTTTTGATAACTATACTTTTGATACACAACTAAGCAGCCCTATTCAGATTTTTTTTATATAATTTTGAACTGGTTTTGATATGGCCTTAATGATTAGCGCGCCTCTTGAGCACGACTTTCACTTTATTGCGCATACACCAATCATCGTGAACAATCTTCATAGTCCTATCAAAACCAGTTCAAAACTAAAAGAAATTGTTAAATCTGAATCAGGCTCCTATTGTTACTAACAAAAATTAAAGTAAATTAATAATACATTCATAGTCACTGAGTACTAAAACTATTATTTCAATGCTATTTTACTAGGTACTAGACGTTCCAGAGCCGTTTTTACATCAATTACTTTGTCACGTTTACAGTTCACTATACATAATTGGCGTTTTTGCCGAAGTATATTTATGCCATAAGATGTGTCTTCTTTTGCTAGATGCGACCTTTAAAACTATTAACCTAGAATGTCAACATGGTGATGCGCTAGTAAAAACTAACATGTGTACTCGTAGGTAGGTACTCATAGATCCGTAGGAACAGCCAGGGTAATTGCAACTATGGGGCTAATTCAAATTGCAACTAAATACTCTAAAAATCCAAGAAATGAGTGTATCGAGCCACTCGTATTCATGACACCTAAGGAGAGTTGTTCACCCATGGTAAGTGACTTTAGCTGACTCACTTTTAGAGTAGTTGCATTTGCTCCATAATTTGCAATTCCCTTGGCTGATTTTTTCTAGATATTGCGCTGTAAGGTGGTCTACGAATCGCAGAAAATCATTAGGTAACCTATAATGAGCTTTCTAGGGTTAAATAGTTGGGGGCATAAAACCCATAAGTTAATAATAAACATTAAGATGAGTCAGTTACAGAGTCAGAAACATCGAGTTGAGCATCTTGCTAATCTGTCAGAGTATGACTAGGGATAGCAAAATAAAATCTTCCTTTTTTTAACATTGGAGAAATACGTTGACTCATGCCGCTTGTATTTACAGTATTTATTTCATAATTTTTGTTAGGCTATATTACGAGCCTTCAGGCCCTAAAACACGAACATTTACGGCTTTAGCTTAAGGGCAGATAATGTGTGATTGTTATAGGACTGTAAGATGAGTCGGTGGGCAGTAACGCGCCATTGTGGAACTGATGGACTCCCACAAAGGGACATTCTACCTTCCGCTCTTACGCGGCTCTACCCGAGGCATAAGCGTTGGGAGAATATCTTAATCGAGTTGTTTTTTATTATGTAATTAAATTTCCACGACGGTCATGGATTCATATTTAGGGATACGTATACACCACAGACCAACCCCTATAGACCGAGCTTATAGGACGACTCGCGGTCACCGCCCGTATGGTGTATAGGTCAAATATAAGATTGTTCGCGCGCCGCTCCGATCAGTTGCGCCCAAGGTTACGACCTGTTAGCAGTGTGCACGAGTCTAAGAAAATAAATCGTAAACTATTGAATTCATTGGGAAATCATGGGATATTGCAGCGTAAAATGGTGTGGCAAGTCATCTAAGACTTCTACTTACGAAACAGATGGAATAACATCCCACAGGAAAGTCAAATTCATTATTTCGTTGCATAATGTTTCTTGTCCGCGGGGTTCATTTTATACTGGTCAGTAAGCAGAGGCGAAGTATGTCCGTCCCTCTTCGTCAACTTGAAAATGCAATGCGCTATCCCTTTCCCTTGCAACTAGTGATGTGACGATGATGGTTTCGTCAGTTGCGGAAACTTCGTGCTTCGTCATACCGTATTGTACCATTTTAGACATAATATATAAGGTGCTAACAAATTAGTCACGGATATTTTAAGAGATAATACATTACATTGAAACAATTAACTTTTAACTGTAATTAAGGAACCTTTATATATCATTTTTTTGTTTTCATTTACAGAACAAAAAAATATATAATAATTTATTTTTTAAATAATCACCCCTATTATGTAACCTGTCAAGATGTTTAACACTGTCTGTCATGTCACGTCACCTCAAGTTTAAAGAGGTTCTAGAATGTCTAAAGAGCTCTCATTTAACTATCTTATTAACAGGGTGTTTTAACGTAGCAAATTTGTTTCCTAGTTTTCTCCAAAAAAACATAACAAAACCAATGATGTTTCATACTTAAATGTACTCCGAGAACCGAGTACTATCAGCTGTAAACATATCCGTGACTAATTTGTTAGCACCTTATATTGTGTAAGTTTTTTTGGAATCCTCTAGACCAGCGGAGCAGTTAGGTCTCATGTCACGAGATGGACCTGATGATGAACTTCAAAGAAGTGCGAGGGAACTCGGTGTTGCTTTGTGATAGACATATGTTGTATGAGTTTTTTAGAATCCTCTAGGTGAGCAGTTAGGTCTCATGTCACGAGATGGACCTGATGATGAACTTCAAAGAAGTGCGAGGGAACTCGGTGTTGGTTTGTGATAGACATATGTTGTATGGGTTTTTTAGAATCCTCTAGGTGAGTAGTTAGGTCTCATGTCACGAGATGGACCTGATGATGAACTTCAAAGAAGTGCGAGAGAACTCGGAGTTGATTTGTAATAGGCATATGTTATTGGTCAATTTGAATATGTTTTCAATACAACCTTCCATGACCTTAATGAAACGGACAAAAGAAAATAATTGTATGAGATTTTGGCGACACTTTTTACTCGTATCGAAAGAGATTGCGATTCTGAGTGGAAATAATATAAAAATTCTAAACTTTAAAATTCAGGTTCTGGGTACTTTAAACAGAAATTCCCTAATATGTTAAGTAAACATTTCAGGTACATTGTTAAATGACTTAATGAAATATTAAATTAATCAATATAATTTTATTATTAAGTAAGTTTACTCTAAGTATACTAAATTGGTAACAATTTTACCACAATAAATTTCGTATCACTGGTAGCAGTACCCACTACCTGTAAGGAACATGTCCCATCCCTACGCTTACACGTGTCAGCGCGCCATGTTTGAAACGACCAATCGCAACGCCGTGAGCACCCGTCCCGCACCTCACAGTTTGGTGATTTGCGTCGGGAACAAAATGGCCAATATTAGGTTTCTAGAGGCGGTGTTCTGTGGTATACACTTTACAAAATAAAATAGATAGTATTTTTGTAATTTTGATCTTATAAAATCAACGAAAACTCATCAAGAGGTAAATTTAACTGACGTTATCGTCGTACGATCTCCACAACAATCGTTATGACGTTTCAGAAACAGTAGCGGATTTGACTGGCTTATACCCTATTGTGCAAGTAAACTATTAACTGACTGATGTCTCACAGGCCTTTCAGTCTATTGCAGACTAACAAACAGTGTCAGGCAGAGCGACAATGTTTTTCATGGCTGTATTAAGCCAATACGGGAGCGGCAACGCAAAACCGCAAAACTGGCAGGTGTAGTGTGCCCGTGGCGAACAGATGTCGGGCTGATGACGCTTGGCTCGCCTACTGGCGAGTGTCTTAAACCAAGCGTCATCGTGGATTTTGCGACCGTCGAACACCAGTTTGCGCCACTTTATCTCTGTCCTCGGCAAGCTCCTCCCATTTATGAACCGGGATGTTGAAGGAGTGCATGTCTCGCTTGGCGCAGTCCTTATGCCGTAGCATAAGGACTGATGTACCGTCGGTTATTTACTAAGATTGCAAAATTTCTACTTGGAAAATTTTCGGGAACTTTTCTAACTTTTGGAAACTTCCCTCAACTTGCACGTCTACTGCCGTCGGTAGAAATTGTGATAAGACACCGAGTGATTAGGTATGTATACCGAACCTCAAGTTGCACAGCAATTCAAAGAGGAAACTCAAAATTCCTTTCAAACGCTACGATACCTACCATCTGCATGTCATAGTGTAATAGAAGAAAGCCTTTTACAAAGGATTCTAGACGACTCGACCCAAGTATTTTAGGCAGTCTCGTAAAACTGGGTCGCTTATGCATTAGACTGCAGACGAAATAGCCTTTGTCCTCGCGATGCGAAAACTGTCTGGCGATGCGCATGCACATGCAGCCACGAGCCACGAAACGAATAGCCTCTGATAGCACGGAAAGTGTGTTATTCATAATCTGATGCCTACTTGTTTGAAAGCTACAACTAGTCATATTTGATCCCTACTCCTACACTCATAATACCAAAAGCATAATGAAAGGTATTCGAACGACAGAGATGCAGAACTACGATTTTCGATATTCGAGATAACCACCCTGGGGGCCTAGCCAAGTGACAATCGTTGATGGAAAACGCCAATCCGGCATCTGCCATCCCGCTACATTTTCTCTTTTCGTTTGGCGTTTAACTTTATTGATGTACCATTATCATCTTGGCTAGGCCCCCTGGTTTTACAAGTTCAACTATAGCGTAATATTTTTATCTTTATGAATAGCATCCAAGCTACATTCACACTCTTCCTATCTGGCAGCTATTCGCTATCTAGAAAGCGAAGATAAGTATCCATTCGGACGTTTACGATGCTGCTTGTTTTACTGCCTGTTTTATTCCGAGCCTGCTTTTGCCTGCGGCTCCGTCTGCGTAGTTTATGTCATGCCCGTTTTAGAGGACAACAATTCAGTGTAAATATTTGTAGAATTTTTAGTGGACAACCAGTTTTATTGAGCAGATTATTAGAGTGATTGTCCAGCAGTCAAAAAAATAAACAGGAATAGTTTAGCACGTAGCATTTCTATGCCTGTTCCCTGTGAACCAGCCGGCCTACCTACCAGCAAAAGTAGCTACGAATAACACGTTCAGAAATTTCAAAATCCCTACAGTTAAATTTCTTAACAATACCAATGTCTTGGCAATAAGGATTACGAATTGCCTGTCAGCAGTATCCTTGACGAAAGTACTTAGCCTATACTAGTAGGTAGTGATCACCACAGCAAGTCCACAACACCCATCACTCACACCTCACAACGTTACCCGTATCGGCTAGTTAGCTGCCCGCGACCGCACCGCCACCACCAACTACAGAGTGATTCACGGCCTTTTTACGATCAGATTCACGGCAACGAGCAACATGCTCAACATACTTACGCATAATGAGAGATATTCCAGTATTCACTGGTAAAGCCAAGAAAACATGCAGAATACCAACAGTCACAAGCACAAGTCGTACGAGAACGCCCGACAATCAAAAATGTTCTTGATTGAACGTCTTAGATTTAGCAGTCTCACTGCAACCTGAATAGGTACCTAGGTAACTATATTGCTTACAGGCCAATTCGAATTTTAGCTATACGATCTGTTTCCGATTATGATAATGATCTATCATTTCTTCAACCAAAAACGTCACTTTTGACACTGACAGATCAGTATCATATTGGAAACAGATCGAATAACTAAAACACGAATTGCCCTATAGGTATGTCGTACTCATTCCAAGTCCTAAACTGAGCAAATTAGGTTAACAAGAAAAAATATCCAAAGCGTTCGACCGCAGACCCATAAAGTAATCACACGCCGTCGGTCTGTCTCGTGCGCAAATTGGTTATTATGCCGACAATCGTTCATTCCATCGGTAATACGTCTCTTCAAACGTAGCCCTTGTATTGACAGTATTTAAACTAAAGTCGACAATCGTTCATTCCTTCGGTAATACGGCTCTTCAAACGTGGCCCTTGACAGTATTTAAATTAGTTGTTGGTTTAAGTAATGCGTGCGGAAAACAGAGGTTCGGTCTAATAGCTTGGTCCTAACCCTAACAGCAAATTAAATAACTGATCATTAATATTGTTGCAATACGGGCCAAATTAGATTCAGTTTAAACTCTAAGTAATTACAGGACTTTGGCTAGTTAAATGTTCTTATTACCGATTACAAAAAAAATGTTAGCTGCTCAACATGTTGGTTCTGTCAGTTCTGTGTCCTCACTAAAAAGTTCTTGTATGAAAAGTTGGACAATTTTTTATGGTACCTCTGCTATGGTACTGCTGCCGCCACATTCAACGTTAATTCAGTTCATAACAAGTTAGCGAGTCTTGAATATTTACAATTCTCATTCTACCAATAGACTAACGCTGCCCGTCTGTGCGTCAGTACTTACGTCTGTCCACCGCATATATAGGTAGGTAACAGAGACAAACCACCCAGCCGCCTATTCCACCCCGATTTAGATAACCTTTGGTTTTTTTTATGTTTTTCATTAAATTGGCATAGGTACCTAAGGCATTTGTATCGTATCAACTCCGAGCAGTAACTTCGCATAATTTCCTCCCAGCTTACGCGAAGCACTCGTAATACATGTGCAAATGAATCTCGTCTAAAACCGCAAAGTAAACAGATAGCACAGATGAGCCGAGTGCACACCAAACGCTAGCGCACAGCACGCGCCATTTCACAGCTTAATCCGAATTTCCACGGACACACACGACACGACACGGTTCAACGGACGATAAATACGAGTGCAAGCGACTACAGCGGCATCCCAATAGGAATAGACGACTGTGGGTATCAATATGGAGGCACACCAAACGCACGCGCCATTACACTACTTAATCCAAAGCGTGCAGACAGATACGATAGTCACGGTTTAGCGGAAGATAGGTAGCAGGCGACTACCCCCCGGGCTGTCGAAATAAAGGTGAAATTTTGCATTTTTAAACTCTCATTATATAAATGTTACAAAAAATTGCGTAATTGACGTTTTTGGATCCCGTGCAAAAATCTTATTGTATCGTGCGACAGCGGGTACGCGCTCTCGGTGTCCCTAGCCCCTTGTTAGTGCGGCATTTACATTCAATAATATAAGCCGCAAGATTCACAACACGCTGACAGCTTTGCTGCGTTACTCCCACTATTATGGTCACTGTACACACGACTATTACAAAGTACCTATGAGCTATTGGGAACTTTATACGTCAAATTTAGAATACCTAATCGCTGTCGCCGCCCGGATTTTCGTCATTTGCGGCAGCAATGCAGTCGGCAGTAATGTCGCGCTGCAAAATTGCAGCAGTACCTACTGCTGGCACAGTCTGAATCCGAACATCACCTTAAGGGTCAAAAACGTTCAGGAGAACCGGCGTCTTTTCTGTATTTGGATACAGTTTTCTAAGACATTTCATCATAGAAATTAAAAGAAGTATGTATGTAGAAGGTTTTAACAATTCAATTCAATTCGTTTAATACGGTGTAAACGTACATGTCAATAAAATACAAAAAATAATAACACACACACACATCTAAAACTAATTAAACCTAAAACAACACACACGTCAATTGAATTAAAGAAAAAATATTACACAATATTAATACCCACAAAATAAATTCTTAAAATTATTAAATAATCAATGTCCATAAAATTCATTAATACTATAAAAGGCTTTGACAATTAAATAGTTTTTGAGTTTACTGACAAACATCTCATAACAAGTTGCCTCTTTGATTTCCAACATGCCGATAATTAAGGATAAAGTACAAACATTTGGCTTAAATATCAGTTTATTGAATGATGTCCACATGAAAGTATATGACATTTATTTCAGTTCACATGAAAGTAGTATTTCAATTTCAATTAACCTTAACTCGTACCAACTCATACTAAAAAAGTTTTTGACCCATAAAACATTTTCTATTTGTGCAAAAAGAGAACAAAGTTAGTGTTTCCTGAGTTTGCCGATTTTGAGTTCTAGCAAGTGAAAGATTATATAATATTGAGCGTAGCGATAGTGACTTAGGTTTTTACCAAGCCATTAAGATTAATATATCCACAATTTAAACACTTCTAGAAACATGGCATTAATTAGCAGCAATCTCATTTGCGGTTCACATTGCCCGGGCCCGGGCCCCACCCCGCTCGGGTGCACCCCCGTCACTGTCAACTGTCAATCACGGTAAGCCGATTCCGCCGGCACGGCAGTCGGGACCAGGTGATGATGGAAATTGTATCGTAGGTATATGGGAGTTGGGAAAGTGCCAAAGTGTTGGTTTCATTGACTTTGAAAGTGAAAGTTTATTGTTTACTTTAAGGCACATTACAATGCACTGTATGAATGTCAGAAACTACCACCAATTCTAACCCACCCTACAGCCCCTAAGATGAAACTCGGAGGTACTCATTTGTTAAAATAATTAATACATAAAATCTTAAAAATACGTAACGCGTAGTTGGCTTTCACTGGGCATGTAGCTAAGGTTTTTTGAATATAAAATACAAATGAGTGGGTTTTCTTAACTATGGCAAAGTGTGTAATTATTTAAGCTAGTTTGTGCGAGACCAAACAAAATTATAGTTCAGCGAAAATTTTATGATAGAACTGTATGGTTAGGTTGATAATATAAAGTTCAGCTATTTATTTCTCGCTTTCTATTTCATTTCTACTGATCTGCCGGCCTAGCCAAGGTTACAATCGCTATCGCTTCGACAACGAAACGCTTTGTGTCTCTCTATCACTCTTCCAAATTAGTTCGACAGGGACAGTTAATTGCGTTTCGATCGCTACGGAGCGTAAGCGATTGGCATTTTGGCTACAACCTGAACACATCAAAAAACTATTTTCACGGGTTATTATAATAAACTTAAGAAATTTAGGTACGGTACGAGCTAAAAATGCCTAAAATTAAGTTATTCACGTACTTACGAAATTTGAATACCTTGCACAAAAATAGATAAAGTAAACAGCCCACGGGCGTAGCCAGGGGGGGGGGGGTTTGGGGGTTCAAACCCCCCCCCCCCCCCCGAAAATTTCAGAATATTAACATTCATAGAATTAAAATAAGAACAGGCGTGCGGCATATTTCATTGATTACTAACTATTACCTATAGTATACGGTGGTTTGGATTTTGGATTTCTCCGCCATCGTCGATTATCGCGGGATCGCATCAATTACTTTCTAAGATATGATAAAGGTGACATTCGGGTGGCGACTGCAGCAGCATTATTCTGTTGCAATATTACTGCTGCAGCACTGTCAATTTTCGTGATAAAATTATGTGTCTGATTTCCATACTAAAAGTAAAAATGTAAAACTGTCTATCAAATTGCGTTTTTTATATCGATAAATTTTCGCGCTCGCTTCGCTCGCGTTTTCAATTACTTTCTAAGGTATGACAAAGGTGACATTCGGGTGGCGACTGCAGCAGCATTACTCTGTTGCTACGCTACTGCTGCAGCACTGTCAATTTTCGTGATAAAATGATGTGACTGATTTCCATACTAAAAGTAAAAATGTAGTACAACTGTCTATCAAATTGCGTTTTTTATATCGAAAAATTTTCGCGCTTTCAATTACATTCTAAGATATGGCGACTACAGCAGCATTAGGTACTCTGTTGCAAAGTTACTGCTACGGCACTGTCAATTTTCGTGATAAAATGATATGACTGATTTCCATTCTCAGCTGTAATGCGGCAATGAACGTCACTCAATTTACCAAAAAAATTCAATGTAATCTTGATGACCCTAGGGAGAGGGGGCACCATGGTCTAGAAATGCTTAGGGCATCAAAATATCTTAATCCGGCACTGGTCGTTTGCGGAGTCAAACGATTTGGGACTCGCATTTTATACACATTTCCATGCCTTCCCGAAAAAAATCGAATCATTCGCGAAAGTCTCGCAACGCATTGAGGTTACAAACGGCACGCGCTCTTCCTCAGGAGTCTGAAGAAGACCACTGTGAGTGGCGCTCTAGCCAGGCAGGCCGCTTCGCTTTCGCTCGCGTGCGTATACCTTACTGTATCGTCCGATATACACCTACTCTGTCGTTAAAATCACGTGTAAAATTATAATAAGGGCGAAAAAAACTATTGATTTTGGAGTGTAGTTTTATTTAGTGGTACCTAAAATATTTTATCTGGTCTACTGTCCTCTAGCATATCTATCTGTCAACTTTACTTCAAGTTCCGCCTCCAGGGGAGAGGGAGAGAAATTAGGATTAGAAATTAGCCGCTTACTGACACAGACAGAATTCCACGCGGGCGGAACCGCGGGCATAGCTAGTCTCTAATATTTTTCTTGTGTAAGGGTTATTTTATGTACTTTTAGTCGTTTTATTTTCTTGAACCACCCCCCATTACTAAAACCTGGCTACGCCCGTGAAACAGCCCTATAATGGACGTGGAACCGGTAATGGGACATAAAACCACAAATCCTCTAAAATAAGTACCTATCTAAAAGTAGTTTATAAACACTGGTTAAATTTTATCATAAATAAGAAATTTAAAAAAATAAATGTTATTGGTAAACTTGTCACTTAAAATTGATTTTTCATTTTTTTTTTCGTAAAACCTACTTTTTGCAAAGTGTTACTTGTCACTTTTTGACATCTATCAATAAGGATATTTAGACTACGGCCCATAGCAGCAACATCACCATCAAAAAGGCCATTTACAGTATTTACACTATGTAACAATAAAAACTTGATTTTTTTTTAATTAATAATATCTGTGAAACTAGGCGAATTTCAAAACAGTTTATAGGAAATTTTTGTCTCTAAATATGATCAGGAATACGCTGTTAAAATTATTCGGTTTCCTCATGTTACACCGTGTATATCAGGGAAATATCACAAATACTCCAAATTTCCTCTTAAATGTCCCATGACTGGTGCTGTTACCTTATACGAAATAACACGACCATGATCCTCATGAAATTAAAAGAAATTCGTACCTACGAGTATTGTTGTTACTAAACAAAGCACTTGTGCATGTAAGCCGAACATTTTCACACCCAGCATTAGTATGTCCGTCTGTTTGTGTTTCTCCTGTTCGCTACTTTTTACAAATTAATCAGCAAGTAATAGAGTCCCCACGGAGGGTGGATTACCACACAACATGTTACACTTTAAAAACCTAATGTTGTTCGAAAACCATCTTTACTAGCCTAAAAATAAATGCTTTTGTTCGATTTACAAACTTCTAATAGTATATATGCTTCAATCTGAAAATAATCACCATCATTGCCTTTTTGAAAATACAGCTATATTCTATTTTGTACTTTATCGTTTGGAAATAGAGTTCCATGGGAATAAAATACAATTTTACCAATTGTAAAGTTAATCCTTGCTATCAACTGTCAGTACGGATGTGGTCATTTATTAAAAATGTGTTTTAGCGCGTTGAAAAAAGGTAGAGTTTTAAATGAATGTGAAGAATGCTGGTTTTTGGTTGAACAGGGGGCCTAAGCAGCTCATCGGGTTACTAGAATAATGTTTGTGTTTAGTTTAAGCTCATATTTGCGGGGAAGTATTAAACTATAAACCTATATAGTGCGGATAACGCTGGGGCCACACGCGATTTTGTTATCCTGCAGTGTGGTCAACGCTAGATAAAAAATGCGTGTGAAATTTTGAGTAACTTAGAGAAACAATTTTTGTAAAATACGACATTAATTATAAAAATAGTATTATGTGTGATATTTGAGTTAATTTTGTACCAGGGTTGGGAGCTTTTGAACTATGGACCTAAGGCCTAAGATACACTTGTAAGTTTTGCTTACTCATATCTAATATCCAGAGAGGAAAATAGGGGATACGTTGCTTTCTAAGGGCTGATTTAGACGGCGCGCGAACTCGCATGCCATTTTAATTACATTGCGGACTGTTGGTTACGTCCAATTCAACCGACCGATCAAAACTCGCATGCGAGTTCTCGCAATCGTCTAAATGAGCCCTAACTCCCGTAAGACTTACAATTATTTTAAATGGGTTACTCATGCATGACTAAACCCTCGACATGCTTCGATCCAAATTTCATGTAGTACGTAAATAGCCGAGGTAAATAGGGACACAGCTATATCATTATCTCATTCTATGATGATGGTTTTGAATAAGGTATCCCATCAAAAACATTTTCATGTAAAATGTTGCCAAGACAAGACGAAACCATAAGGCTCGCACTGTCAAAAAGTTATCAGATCTCTTGTAATATAACACTTTAAACTCTCGCGTTTTGTACACATATTTAATTACACAAACGGGTCTACCGCAATATAATTTCATTGTTTTTAGTAAAAACAATGAAAAAGTCGGAATTAAAGGTAAAAACTTTTTACCTTTAATTCCGACGTTTCAGCTGAGTTGCACCAGCTGTGGTCACGGAAAGACTGACGTCCCAACAAATGTCAACGGAGATATTAATAAAACACCACTAAACTACCCGAAATTAGTTTATAAAAATGTTCGGGGTAGACAAAGAAATTGCAGCTACCCGTTAAAGTTTAATGTTTATTGTCCACGGCACGACACGCAACACTCACAGTATCCGTACACTGGTCCGAAGATATACCCGCTGGTTTCAGCTGGTTTGCTGGTGAAAAATAATTAAATTATATCGCGGTAGACCCGTTTGTGTAATTAACTAGATCTCTTGTAGACCCAAACTTCTAACTCTACAAGCCCCAACTTCACACCTTAGTGAAAATGTGTGACTTGGCCGTTTGGTATGATTTTGAATTAGATTGGAAAGTTGTGCGTGAGAAGAAGCGACAGTCACCATCATTATTCAAGGTCGTGTCAAAACCAGTTCAAAATCATAACAAATTGTTAAACCTGGATCGTGTTCCATGGGTGTCAGGACTCGGGCCGCGGGCGCAGCCTGTCAGGGGTAATGGCTGGACACCGGTAATCGGCTTACCATGCGCCGGCGTAAGGAAAGAGTGACCGGAGGGTTGCGTAATGTTCTTCTTTGTTCTTTTCCCATTATTAGGAAGTAGGTACAAGAACTTTGAGATTTTGGTCACACTACAGACTACTGTCTACAGTCACTACACCACAAGAGGTGTGCAAGTTGCAGAAAATATACAAAAAATTTAAAAGAAATCCGACATTACTGGAAAATTTCATGGAAATTTCTATTTTAGAAAGGGAAAGTTACAATCTCCATACTTAAATAATCTTTATATGAATGTTTTGTAATTTTGAAGACTTTCCCGGGGTACATCAGTAATAGTAAATCAGTAACAGTAATTATAACTTTTAAAATCTCATGCTCTTTCTCGCAAAGTGGCTTTGTATTTTTTTTAGTACTGTACAATTTATTAATCTTATTATAAAACCATTTGTGAAATTAAAACCAACTTTTGCATTACATTTACATTGCGTTGCAATTAAAAACAACTATGTACATTAACACCTCTTGTATCCGTATGATACATTCTGTAATTTTAAATAAAGGTTGCCAATGTTTCCTGATGGACCCTAACCGAATATTTAGTTTTTTTTTTGAGAACGTTTTTTTTTGCTCAGTATGTAGGTATAGCACAACCGAGCTTTTAACCCACGATTTTTCACATGTGAAAGGTTAATATTTCATGAAATATCTGCGGATTCCATATGATTGAGCTATCATGAACCGCACCCGCTTCCGCCCTTAACTCAACCCTCATCCCAACGATGCTGGACAGATACTTTTAAGAAGCATGTCCCTTGTCCCATCGTCATTGATATTTTTTGTTTGACGCCTTTATTTAAAAGCAAATCGGGCTATTTATACAGTTTATCTATGGCTTGACACCTTTTCAATAATCGGTGGTGATCCCTATTGAGTCAATGCTGACCATGTGACGTACCTACGTCAGGCAATACTTAATCTGTGATCAGTCTCTTATGAGAATGGGCTTAAGATTTTGTTATTTATAATGTTTAGTGTTCCGTTATGCGAGTTTGAATACGTTTACGTGGTAGAGGATTTTAGGTCGTGATTTGTAAAATATCCTCTTTGCTGATGTGTTATATTGAACTCAGAGTTGCGCTATAGTGTCAAAGTTTTGGTATTATGTAGTAATTTATTTGCTCACTACTCAGCTGGTATTGGTGCATTGAGGTAACTCGTAAAGCGGGGTAATTTAAATGGATAATCTACAAAACTAGAAGCACTTTCTACTGTTGCAGTTTACAGTAGCATATCATAAGTGTTGCTAAAGTATGAAGGGCTTGTAGTTGTATAGATATTTGCTATTTTCAAAATCATCCCGCTTTCGAAGCTTATATAGGTAGGTACCCAATGATAACACCATACTCACCATACTTATACTTATCTTAACATTGTCTTCTAAGTCAGAGTATACATATAAAGTAGGTACAGCTTTGGTTTAAATATTTATTCTTAAGAGGGAAGTAGGTATAGCTTCTGACAAAAGGTAGGTACTTTTTTCATACAATTTCCATTTCGGGAGAAAATGTTTTCCAGTAACTAAATCTTAACATTAACATATCACTTTGATTTTGATGTCGATCGCTTCAGCATAATATAATTTGTTTATAGGTCTCGCTTTTTTAATAAAAAAAATTGTAAAGGATATTTTGAAAAAAGGAAAACCTATTAACCTAGTTTTTCATTGTGTCAATTAACATACAAAAAAATCATGAATCATGAAGAATGGACAATATTTAGAAGTGGAAAAACGTTTTCTCTTTTTAAATGGACGCTCACGTGCTCTTCCGTCTTAATAATGTCAGTTCATTGTTGATACACGCTATGTGTAGGTAATACTAATAAATAAATGTAAGTAGGTAAGCCGTCTTATAATAGAAGTTTAAGCTCTATATTGTTGCGCTCGTTTCGCTTCGTTATGCAAATTGAAGCAAAGATTTATAAACTATTAGAAATAGTCCCCGAAAAGTAGACGTAACCTGTAGGTACTGAAGGTAATTATTATTTTTTATAATAAACTCTCAAATCAAACAGTCTAAAACTAATAATAACCGCATTTGTACCCTATTTTAGTATCAATTAATAATTATCAGTGTTACAGCGGTTACGGGTACCGGTAGCGAAACCCGACACTCGGAACCCAGCCGTTGCCAACTAGAAACTAACCTCACTAAACCACTATATTATTACACTTTACTAAAACCTTATAGTAAGTAGATAAGGTTTACTATTGCCTGTTCGAAGGAAATTGGTTTATTTGTCGTGGCAGAGATGCTGTCAGAACTGAAAAGCGTTACGTTTAAAAATGAATGCGTTCAAATTTCGAACGCAATTGCTACCACCTTTAAGTTTGAAATGCAAATAGTTCTAATTTTAAATAAAGACCGTTATATTTTGCGTAGTACACGACGACAGCGTGCCAAGGTGGGGATAATGGTGATCAATTGGGCAGAATGGATGAAACCAGAGACTTGGGTGTTTAAATAAATTAACGAATTATGTCATAGATGAGGGTTGATTGATGATAATCTGTTCTCGGTACGCAATGTGGGATTTGTAGTGAATTATTAATTCAAAACAAAAGCAGTAAGGTAGGTAACTTAATCTATTTCAAAATATGCCTAAGGTTGAAGGTTAGAGAAGTTTAATTTCCGTTACATACATTTTTATCACGACGTTACATGAAGAAAGGTAGTTTCTAGTTAAACGATGTTTAATATCGTCAAGTATATGTAGGTACTTCTAAACCATCCAATATATGTATCTACATGGTTGATTGATTACCTATTGAAGTGAGACAAAACATTGAAATAGGACGCTACTGATATTAGGTAATCGCTTATCAGCCAGCACAAAATAGAACATATCTAATAATTTAAAGTTATCTTCTTAACATTATCTTTATCGATTGATGATGATCAGCATTTATTGTATCGGCTTATTCGTTTCTAACTTAACGTTGTAACAAATATGTAAAACAGTGAATATGAATTGAGTACATATCTTGACTGCGCTAAAAAAACTCCAAAGCCCTTAAAAACATGTCCTCGTCTCAAAACCCGAGACGCCATGCTGTTCTCGTTAAAAATAACACAATAAAATGAGTAACTAAACGCGACAACGCATCGCATTACTAAAAATACATTAAAATTAACTTTCACACCCCATTGTTGGTCCCCTCCACAGATGAATGCGTGCCATAGAGTATAGAACACGGTTATGTACTGCGACAATACGCAGTGCCACAATGACAGATTGGGGTGCGTTCACAATTTCCGGGCTGTGCCCGTTCGGGATGGGAAATGTAACTTGGTTAGAATTTGCGATGTTACATTTGGGGTAAATAAATAAAATATTTTGAATTTCTATGCTTTGGAACATTTTTTGTCTTTATACTTTTAATTGCAAAAAATACCAATGTATATGCCATAATTATAAAATAACTGACTTGGTGCAATACCTACCGCGATATTTATGATTTAAATCTCGCTATCGCGCATTCTTATAGGTATGTGTTCTTGAAAATCACATAAAAATAAATCATTTAATTTCAATTTATACTTACGACCTACACTGATGCTGTTATGTAATTTTCTAACTAATCAGATCAGGTGTACAGTGTAGGTACACCTACCTAAGGAGCAAAAAAGTCAAATTTATACCTTCTTCCAAATATATAAATACAAATTATAAGCCGACAGGACAGGAGACCCGTGACAAAAGTTGTAGGCAGTAAAAGAAAAGAACTTGAACAATAGAACCGAAATATATGTATTTATTACTAACAGTATGTAAGCGTAATTAAATTTGCTACGCGCCCCAACGGGGGCCATTACTCACCGAGTGGGGTGTCACATACGATAACTATTGCTTCTGTTAAATATACCAGTTTTTATCGCTTTTACAGGGGGACCGAGTGAATAATTTGGTTTTCTTTTGGTATAAATTAGTTATTCACATTAACATTTTTATTTTGCTGAAAGAGATTTAATTTAACATTTCCAAGTGTTAATAATGTATTGTAGGTAGGTAGGTACCTACATAGTCTGGCAAACCAATCTTGTCACTAACAGTAAAATATAAAACCTATATCCATCTCAAAAGATGCTCCACTGACAAGAGACTCTTGCCAAACTAGGCTTTAACTCGTTATAGAGCATTTAATAGCACTCTAACTTTGGACTTGTGCTTGAAGTAACCTTTATGAGCGAAGGTCAAAAATAGACGTTCTCCAAAACAAAACACAAAAAAACATTCTCTATGATTCCAAAAAGGCGGGAAACCATTAAAAATGTCAGATATATTTTTTAAATGGAAACCAAAACCTTCGGCCGCGGATAATTGAAACACAACTGCAGTATCGGGTCCGTCGGGTCATCTTACCGCAACCCGAGACGTCGCCGATTCGCCCTCAATGGGAAACGTCCATTAGAATTATGGCATTTATCTATTAATGTACGGGTTTTCAACTAAATAATATCAGGTAAATTCCTTTGTATGCTCATTTCAGCAAAATCTTGAGATATTTATCAGAGCAGTCATTTGCTACCTTATTTTTTCCAAGGCTTCGTTATTGTAACTTTGCTTGAGTTATTCTAACGTTTTTCGCGATTAACACTTATTCTACCAGTTGCTCTTCAGATGCTGATCATTATTTCGCAATAGCATAAGCTATACACAAATGTGTAACTAAGGTTTGGTTTGGAGCCATAAATATTTAAATAGAGAAAGTCTGCTAAGTATCTTGCCGTCGGGAAACCTCGTGGGCCTCGTGGCAGGCAGGTTTGTACTTTGTATTAGGTATAGAGTCCGTATCTAGATTTAATATTTCATCTGCTTAGTTTTAATCTTCATAAAATGTTATTTATTGGTATACTACATAGATTATTTATTTTAATTAAGGTTAACGTTTTGATCTAATAATAATTTAAAAGAATATATGAATTGAGCCTAAATAAGGTAACTAGGTAGGTACTTAGGTTTATATTCAACAACCATGAAAATTTGCCTTATTTGAAGAATTCATTTTACACATCGAAAAGTTTCATTTGTGGCGTTCGGAAAGCAAAGTGATATTAAGAAACTTTTGTTATTACCGACTAAGTACAGTCAGCACTATAATAGTCGGAACGCATTTGGCAGAACATAGCAAGTTACTATTTACTATACTAGATTGCGTCTGAAATCGTTATCTGCATGATTATACCGCTCTCAATGCGAAGCTTTCATAATATTATACCCACGCGCTAGAGTCACCACACTTATCAATCATTTGTAAATACCTCCACAGAATAACATAACTATTATATTAAAAAAAAATATAAAAAAACCCCAAATATGTGCGAAAAAATCCATTTTATGCCAAAAATGCCTTAAGTACATCATTTTGGAAAAGAGCTAACTGCTACATCGATTTTTATCAAGCATAGCTAAGAAAAACAAAAGTAGTTAAAGCGTAAACGAGGTACTAAGGTAAAAAATTGTACTGGCCAGACACAGTATCCTTAGGGCCCTTAGGCCAATAAAAAAACCAGTAGCATAGCATAGACAATGTAGAAGCCACAAAGCATGGTCGCCCCAACAATGGCGTTGAAAGCCGAATGCAAAATAAAGATAATCACTTTACAACCTGGCGTTACGCTGGCCGACTTTAAAAATAAGAATGAAACCTTTGTGTTGCGTGAACTCAACAATGAGTTAAAAGTTTAAAATACTTTAGAAAACGTTGGGAAACGCGGTGATTAGGCACGTTTGGCTTAAAATTAACATACCAACTGAAGACGGGTGTGAAACGTCTTTATGAATACATCAAAATTATCAGTGCATCTGAACGTACAATACCGACGTCTTATTTAAATGTTGAAATATGATTGTGGTTCACAAAAAAATAAATTATGAGTGATTCAAGTAAATCTTACAGTTTTTTCTTATATTTCGAATACCCAATCTTATATCGTTAAAATGTATATATATACATTCAATTTACAATGTTGATAATTTCATAGTTTTACAATGTAAGTTTGAATATTTTTAACTTGTATCTTAGATAAGTACCTAACTAATAACCATGGACATAAAAGCAAAGAGCTAATTTTAAAATATGTATCAAAATACGTCGATAAGTAGATATTCAAATACTAGGTAAGTACCTGTTTCCAAGTTAGAAGAAGTGTGACAGCATAGGTAAAATTTTTGGCAAATGTTAAAATTTTGTAAATTGGTCGTCCTCTTTTTTGTCTCTTTGCGCATTAGATAGTTATCTTAGTAACATTTCGTAATGGCCCTAAGCCCTAAGCGCCACCAGCACATCCGTCCATATTTTTTTTTTTGCAGTGACGCACAGATTATGGCAGGAATGTCACATAATCCATCCTGCTTAGAATTGTCTCCGGTCTATTGTTATCTCGATAATCTGGCTTCTGTGTAATGCCAAATGTTTCTGGGTGATAACCCTTGAGGAACTAATAAAGTATGATTCATAGTATAATCCAGCCATTTCGCAACATTATACATTTCACCATTAAATACCTACGTACATTTGCCATAAAATAAAGAGATCCGATCCAATCGAAAAATTGCTCTATGTAACATTAATTTCCTTATGGAAAGATCATTGAGACAAAAAATAATAATTTTTAGAAAGGCCCTCTGTTAGAACATGAACAAAATTAGAAAAAAAAAAACTACTACAATTAAATAAAAAACAACTAAGCCTAATGTGTCCTCGTTATTTCATCCCTAAATTTGTATCATGAACGCATCCCAACATATCACGACAGCAAATATTTGTCCACGGCAATCATCGAGCCGATTTGCCACTAATCCCACAATTCGAGGAGACAGCTCAACAAAAACATTATCAGATCCCCAGCCACAATGCATTCAGAGCGATCCTCCATATTTATTTACTAATACACAGATAATAAATAGTCCTTTTATTCGTGAACGCAGCCGTTGTGTCAAAAATGACGCCTTGCCATTCGCGCCAAAAAAGTGTCGACGTTTTGTGGTCGGATGTGGGACAAACTTTGATTATAATTTAAAATTATGGTAATTTTGTGGTTTGCTTCATACCAAATTATCTAATTTATATCATTTGGAATTACATTTATTAGATTACTGTTTATAAATATATGTTTTTTATTGATCCGTAGCTTCCTAAACGGTTTTGGTCGTTTCTTTTTTGGTTGTGACTCTGCCTTTACCTACATTAATTAGTTTGTGATAATTTAGTCTTAGAGGCTGTTGAACAA
This sequence comes from Cydia splendana, assembly GCF_910591565.1. Lineage (NCBI taxonomy): Eukaryota > Metazoa > Arthropoda > Insecta > Lepidoptera > Tortricidae > Cydia > Cydia splendana. The sequence goes on from NC_085969.1 coordinate 369,631, forward strand.
ACGCCACCTACTCAAAAATTGGTTTTAAAAGCTGCTAATCGATTCCCAAAATTCCTAAAACTGATGGTAACCACCTCAAGCTGTTAGATATCGATCTAAATACAATACAGCTCCCGCCATTTGTACGTTCGTGCCCACAAAAGATTACTTCACGATGTTTTGATTGCACCAGTGCCATGCCATACCACGAAGGTGTGATTTTAAAGGATAAACGATCACTCCTAACAACGCCACTACAATCTAAATCAAACCTTATTACACTGAGTTAAAGACCACGGTAATCGCAAGTATAAGTGGGCTAAATAGAGATTAAGGCTCATATGGTTGATTCGAAAGCGACGGAGCGTATGTGTTTTAACGTCTCAACACTTCCAGAGGGTTTTCTGTGATTACGTTTTTTGTGACGTATTTGTAGCCTTGTTTGGATGGCAATCATTTGACACGAGTGTTGAGTTTCTTCAAAGTGTTGTGGAGCGAGAGATCTCGAAGAAAGACATTTATAGGTAGATACCTTCTATCTTACAATAATTTTCGTAGAACTGGAACGCATGCTGTACAGTTCACATCAAAGATTATAATATGTTTACACTTTTGCACCTTACTCCTTTGTTATTATAAGGCGAAAAATGTACCTAAACATATATTTGACGTCGACTGTACCTGCCTTACAAAAATATTGCAGTATTCATAATTGTGATAACAACGCGTACCGCGTCTCTTGAAAAAAATGCTAAAATATAGCTTTAGCCCCAGGACTTATGCGTTCTACATAGCAAATTCCAAATGTATTCGGTTCAGTAGCCTGCTTGCCTGCTAAAATGTAACAGACAAGATTACCTTTTGCATTTAAACTACTCGTATGGAATGGAATACATATTATTGATCATTAGATTAAAGAAACATCAAAAAGAAGTTTATATATTGCCTTATCGTTTTATTATCAACGTATACTACGTCAGATCTTTTTTTTTTTTTATTAAAACAATATTACGGTGACTGCTTACCATCAGGCGGGCCGTATGCTTGTTTGCCACCGATGTGGTATAAAAAAAATATTAATGCGAGTTAAATAGATCGGCAAACGTTTAATGAATATTTAGGTAGGTATGTATATATTTTAATTAATGCTTAATTTGTGTGAACCTACTGTTTCTTTGTTTTTGTTATTGGTGTGCAATAAAAACTGTTTGTATCGTATTGTAACATTGCACAATTTGACCAAAAAACAATGACCGCTGATTAATAAAGCATTGTGCCCATTGTCTCCCTAATCCACCTTCAATATGTACAATCCCTTCCGGATATGAACAAAGAATTGTTTTGACTGATTTCCCAAATCCACCAGATCCGCCATTGTCCGAACACGCAAGTAATCGATGCCGGACATGCTGAGGATTAAAATTTAAATTTAGAACAACGACAATGCAACCTTCTCGGAAAAATACTGGCCACCAATAAAAAATAATAAACTACAAGCTAAAATAAACTCTATTAACCAAGTAACAAAGTTCATTATAGGGATGCTGAACCTTTTGCCACAGAAGCAAAATTTATTGTCATTTGTTGATGTTGGTAGATGGATTGAACGCATCCACAATGCTTCATTCATACACAGAAAGGTTGGGATTATGAGTTATTATCCGCTTTCCTTTCTTTGGGAGAATAAAGGCCTAATGAAGATAAGATGGAGACGAGGGTACCCGTCATACCCTACCTACTTACTTACTGGATTTACGTTGATATATGTAATTCTAAATCTTTGCACTTGCATAAGTTTCGGATTAAGGTTATCTAAAGTTTCACATTTAATCTTAACATCTAAATTATCATTAAAACTAGCAGGCGCGGATCCACCGTTGTGGGCACGGTGGGCATGCCCACAACCCTAATAGGGTGCCCTATTGATTCCCCGAGTAGAAATATGCCGATTTTTGTTTTATAGACGCTTTGGCAGAGGAACATTTGGAAGAATTTCATTAGGTATAAGTACGCAGAGTAGTCAGTTGATCGATACGCAGATTCACTTTTCGTAGAATGATTTGACCATTGGCCGAAACACGGTACCTAGGTACTTAGTTAAATAGAACTCCTAGCTGTCATAAGTACATATTTATATCAGCTGACTTTTCTTAAATTGTTAACTTATGGAGTCTTAAATTTAAACAATCAGACATTTTTGTATAATTTCTTAAAACAATTCCAGCTTTTTATTGACTGTCATAGGAGTTTTAGAGCGCAGGTCTATATGGGTATGGAAAGGGTTTCATAGACCTTACAAAAAATCGCATGCCATTTTTGGTAAAATTCAGACTACTTAAGTGTAGCTGTAGGGCCAAGTGTTCTACATGTGGACATTTTCCAGATTTTGGCCTTATTATCTGTACCAAATTTCAACTTAGGTAATTGGTCTAGTAGTTTCGGAGAAAATAGGCTGTGACAGACGGACATACAGACGCACGAGTGATCCTATAAGGGTTCCGTTTTTTCCTTTTACGGAACCCTAAAAATGCATTTTTCTAATTTCACGACGGTAGTCTATCGTTAGTAGTTCTTTAAATACCGACAGTGTCCACGGGTAAAATGAATGATTTATTGTGAATCAAGAGTCTACCAAAAGTCGACTTGAAGTAACATCTACGAATAATTGACTCGGCGAAACCATTTTCGGCGAAACATTGTAAGACTTGTAAGCGAATCGACAATCTGCTAAAAATTGGTCGGGGAATCATTAGGGTAGGTACCCCAGCTGAATACAGAGCCCTAATTATTTGCAAGAATATAGATTATTTACTAACAGGGTCAATTATTTCTAGCTTAATGCCAGCTTTTAATTTACAGTTGAAGAAGGAGTTTTTTAGCGTAGTTATCTATCTAAGAGTGTATAGACTGAAATAAATCTCTCTCTGCGAATTTATTGGTCGGGGAATCATCAGGTACCCTCGACTCACACTTGGCGGATTTTGGAGTGGCTGTGACCACAACCTTTTTTGAGGGCTGGATCCGCGCCTGAAAACTAGTGTGAAAATGGGTTTATTCACTCTGTGGTCGATTATTCACATATTTTCGTAAATTTATGATCTGGGGGTCTGGGGGTACCTATAGCCAAGATGACAATCGTTGATAGAAAATGCCAAACAAAACTCAAATAATGTATGGAAATAGCTAGTCACGTAACTTTTCGTATCATCTGTCATCCCGATACATTTTTACCGAGCGTTAACGAAGGCCCTCCTGCTGATCTTCTGTTTCCTCCTTCCTGAATTCTTTTGAAATAAGAATAGGTATTTGAAAATACTAACTACCCTCATTAAAGTATTATCTAACGTAATTAGAATTTACCGTTAACATTAAGTACGGTTTACACCAGCCGCGTTAATTTGAAAGCTGTCAGACATCAAACACCTAAACAACAGCTACAAATCTAAAATAACACAGTAACAAAACTCCGCTTTTGACCGATCTGCCATTATTAGTGGGCACCATTTCGCGTAATTTCACGTAATGGCAGCACCAAGTTATACTTGCAGTTGATAACGGCGCTAGTATCTAGACATAAAGTTTAAATTAGTATGGAAAGTGGTTAGTTCTAATTCTGGCCATTGCACGGGATAAGTTTGTCGTATGTAATGGCGACGTACGGGTCGCGTTACACAGGTGTAATTACGCTTTGAGAGGCGACGGCTAAACAGAGCTTTGCTAGGTTAATTTTAGAGGTGTTTAATATCAAGTTTGCTTACTTGTTAGACCCATAATAGGAGATCGGGATGGGAGTCAGACCTGCAAGTAATTTGTAGAGTTAAAAATACAAATGTAAATTTCTAACATGATTATTCATCTGGCGCAACAGGCTAGGTCAGAAATTTTAAAACATGATTGACAAAAAAATGTGTGGTCATTGGCATCACGGCCATCACGTTACAAAACGAGCTCCTGTACGTCACTGAAACTCGTACCTAATAATACTTTTTGCTTTACTCGTACCTAATAAGAAGTTTCAATTGCGCTGAAAATGGCTTAGCTAAATTAAATAATTTGAAAAATCATTTATTTCGAACAAAAGTCCATAATGTGTTAGTAACTGGATGGATATAAAACGTGTAACATGTGACATCGCTATTAGTCAAGCTGATATGATGATGAAGACCGATGGCCATATAAACTTTGTGATAGAACATCGCAACCTCGCCAACCTCTCAGAAATCTCTGAATCCGATTACACCTAAATCGTTAGGATGTTATAAGTGTTATAATAACCAATGCAGTTGATTCCACTTACGGAATATTTGCAGCTGTGGGCCGGGCCGGCGTCCGAATACTAACTAATAGATAAAATAGCCACAAACACGTATTCTTATTACAAACACCTTTCTATTAATTCACTAAATATCACTTTTTCATGCACACTGAGCTTCAAGCAAGACCGAGCAGACTGACAGGCAAGACAACCAGAAAAGTCACATTAAAATAATAGAGTTGAATAGTTAAAGGTTGGATCCATTTATAGGTATAAAGAGGTTGCAATTGCTTGCTAAAACTTACTTCGTGATATTATTCTAAGCTTCTAAGTAATTATTTAAATTATATACTTGCAATTAAACTGTATAGGTAGTGGCATCGAGTACCTAATAAATATAGTACCTAAGTATGTAGGTACCTATTAAATACAATTTATGAACCCAACTACATATAACTATAAGGACAAATTTAATACAGCGCGGGAATGCTGCCTGCGTGATGGGCACCTTGCCGAGAGGCCAAGGGTTGGAGGGCAGTTTTTAGTATTTTTTTAGGGTTCCGTACCCAAAGGATAAAAACGGGACCCTATTACTAAGACTCCGCTGTCCGTCCGTCCGTCCGTCCGTCTGTCACCACTTCACCAGGCTGTATGTCATGAACCGTAATAGCTAGGTAGTTGAAACTTTCACAGATTTTGTATTTCTGTTTCCGCTATAACAACAAATACTAAAAAGTACGGAATCCTCGGTGGGCGAGTCCGACTCGCACTTGTCCGGTTTTTTTTATTTTTGAGTAAGGTCGTTTAGTTATACAAGTTTTATTTTATGAGTAGTTATAATTATTTTATGTAAGTTTTATTTTATGTTTATATGAATAATAAATCTTCTCGAATACCTATACTGATATACAATATAATATGTTTTAGGATTTTAGTTGTCATTTTTAGGGTTCCGTACCCAAAGGGTAAAACGGGACCCTATTACTAAAACTTCGCTGTCCGTCCGTCCGTCCGTCCGTCCGTCCGTCCGTCCGTCTGTCACCAGGCTGTATCTCACGAACCGTGATAGCTAGACAGTTGAAATATTCACAGATGATGTATTTCTGTTGCCGCTATAACAACAAATACTAAAAACAGAATAAAATAAAGATTTAAATGGGGCTCCCATACAACAAACGTGATTTTTGACCAAAGTTAAGCAACGTCGGGAGTGGTCAGTACTTGGATGGGTGACCGTTATTTTTTTGCTTTTTTTTTCGTTTTTTTTTTTTGCATTATGGTACGGAACCCTTCGTGCGCGAGTCCGACTCGCACTTGCCCGGTTTTAATTTTTCTACTCCCGTACTTTTATTTGTCATTTAAAGTGTCGTGCACACACCTTTAAAACCCTACCTTATAGTTGTCAAGACAAGTCTTTAGTCTATTCCCCAAAAAAGAATTCGTGCATACACGCAGTATCTTATTGGCGATTTTACGATACTTCGTGTAATGACCACTTAAAAAATATTGAATGAAATACAGTGTTGCCAACCGTATTTTAAATGTCATCTCTGACAAATAAGTGAACCATGGACATTTTTTTTTTAATTTCATTCGTTCATTCATTCTTTTCCCGCCCGTACTCTCCATTTTTGCTACTTCTTGAATTAAAAATATTTGTTAAATTCACAATTTTATTTCAAAGTAAGTGCTTGGTCGTAGAAAAAGTATTGTATGCAACGTTGTTTAACTGAGTCAAAAAATACTCGTGGCGTCTTTATTAACAATTTTCGGCTTCGCCTCAAATTGTTACTCACGCCACTCGCCTTTTTTGACCTCTCTTAAACAACGGTTGCATAAAATACTATAATAGTACCTATATTATAAGTAGTGATGTACCGACTATTGATTTGGCCGACTAGCCGACTAATCGGCGCTCGGATGGCCGATTAGTCGGCTCGTCGGCCAGATAATTAATTTCGTCTAATTTCGGTTAAGATGCATATAAAAAAACAATCGTTTTACCCCTTTCAACGCGCTATTCATCATAATTAGGTATAAATCTTAAACTAATAACGCATAGACAGATAGTCCCCATACGGCTAACCTGCCAAAAGTGAAGCCGAAACACGATCGATGTGTGCGTGGGAGGCTCGTGTTTTACGCTCAGCAACACACACACATATACAAAAACGTGTTGCCAGTATATAGATATTTCCCTCAAAATGGGGGATTGAACAACATCCTTAACACTTGGTTATTAATAATTTGTGTGTAGATTTAATAGCAAAAGCTTTTTATGTTTATTTAAGGAATTTTGCATTTCCCGCCTTTGTGAAATAAGGTTTAAATAAAAAAAATTGATACATTTTTACAATTTTTTATTTATAATGTGCATAAAATTACTACATAATTTGAAATAAAATAATGAAATATTTAAAAATATGTAATTTTTATATAATTATACAAGGAACTTCGAATAAGCGTATTCATTTTAGAATGTAAACGGCATGTCCCATTTTGAGGAAAAAATATTCACTACACTGGCAACATTTATAAGAAATGTCGGCTGGCGAAACATTGGATTTTTGTAGTTACGATTACGTAAAAATATCACATTAAACTCTATACTTACGCGTGAAATGTAATGTATATAAGTCGGTTTGTTTTTATGATATGATGCGTTGTGACACCCATTCAATGCACAAACAACCATTTTTCCTGTGTTTTTGATTTTTAAACGGGAGGTGTACACAAACCGACGTGACCTTAAGTACTGCCAGGGCCGATCGAATACGGTGACACGAGTGCGACGTGACGTCGCACTTGAAATGGCTTCACTTCACATCGATGTACGAACACTCGATCTATGCCTTATAAATCTATGGTATAAATAGTAACGCTGAAAAATAAAATGATCCTAAGGCTATATTTCATACCATAACCACAATCGGACAAGAAAGCGATCACACGGTCAATAATTCGAAAAAAAGTTTTCGTACACACCCTAAATAGGAATTTGGGTAAAATAGGTAAAAAGCTTATGATAAATATTTGCTGTATAATTGTTTATTTCTTTTTGCCCTGTTTTTCTGTCACTTAAAAATTGCCGACTAGTCGCCGACTACAAATGAGGCCGAATAGTCGGCTTTCCCGACTAGTCGGTACATCCCTAATTATAAGGTTATAAAATACCTATTATTAATAGTGTACTAATCTATAGTTTGCATAAGTAATGATATTATGTTAGTAATTTCCCATGGCCTTGCGTCTCTGGTCCGTGAGATATTCAGTTACTCCATTTTTAAGAAATAGGTACATGGTTGCAATAAAAAAAATATTAATATAAAGAATATGACTATTTACCACCCAGAATGTTTTGAAGGCCACCAACAAGGCCCAAGGTGAAGCCACTACGATCTAGTCAAGAAAGAAGGAAAGCGGGTAATTTCGGTATACTTCTACCTTCGCTTCTACCAACTTCTACGTTTTTATTACATTGTGACGACATCTACCGTCGAATAGCATAAACCAAGAATACAAAGAATTTGTGTTAATACGCCATCTACTGAGCAAACTGATAAGCAACTGCGTTGTCAAACGGCTGTCAAAAATCTGTTGTCTACGAGCGGTTTTATATTGTTTATGCACCAAGTTTGTGTTATTGTCACTTGAGTTTTGTTGATTAATCCATATATTTTCTATTGCATATAGCCGAAAATGATCGGCGTTCGACTAAATACGTTCAGCGACAATACAGGCGAACCAGAGCAAGATGCTAATTCAGCACTAACTGAGCTAGACAAAGGTACATACAAACCTAACCTATATATTACACAAAACAACTAACAAAGCATACAAAATCTATAATAAGTGATTGTTTTACAGGGCTTAGATCAGGAAAAGTTGGTGAGCAATGCGAAGCGATAGTCCGTTTTCCGCGTCTCTTCGAAAAATACCCGTTTCCAATACTCATAAACTCGTCATTCCTGAAACTTGCCGATGTCTTTCGTATGGGCAATAATTTCCTTCGTTTATGGGTGCTGCGGGTTTGCCAGCAGAGCGAGAAGCATTTGGACAAGATCCTGAACGTTGACGAGTTTTTAAGACGAGTATTCAGTGTTCTACATTCAAATGATCCCGTAGCAAGGGCGCTGGCACTTCGGACGCTCGGAGCTGTTGCCGGGATCATTCCAGAGAGGCAGAATGTACACCACGCTATCAGGCGAGGGCTGGACAGCCATGACAATGTGGAGGTTGAGGCTGCTATTTATGCTACTACCAGATTTGCAGCACATTCCAAGTATGTTGTTTTATTTCTTGTGAAACTATCAAAAACTGAGATTTTATTGTTTTAATACAAATAAATACAAATTTCTTTATTGTCAGATAACAAATGATCAATTTTTTGTCAGTGTAGGCACATTAACACATTCATTGCCACCCAGCTAAACAAGACGTCCGCACCAGGCCACAACAATTTTGTCATATAAAGCAGTAGTACCACGATCCCGACTATCGGGTCGTCCGGCCTGGGAACGAAATCATAAAACACCCGATAGTCGGGTTTTCGGCACTGAATGTGTTAATTGATTTAAAAAAATCTTAAAATAAATGTTTAATGTCAGCACAGAGGTTCCATTGTACCGCTAATACATAGCTCAAAGAATAATGTTATCTGATTGTCAGTGGCAACTATTTAAGTATAAAATATAATACATCATCCTTAATTTATTGATGTCTTTACTATGTTGATGTTTGGAACAGTTTGAATTATTCTTTTGTGTTTTGTTTTGTGATATACCAAATAGTTTTTCACATCACCTATTCGAAAATTATTCTTTTGTGCTTTGGTTTGTGATATACCAAATAGTTTTTCACATCACCTATTACAAATACAAATACAAATACAAATACAAATACAAATACAAATATCTTTATTCAGTAATAAAGGACACAATTTTAGCTTACATTTTAGTTCACAACTATAATTATCTGCTTAGTGCAAAGAAAATAATGGCGTAGTTACCGCACAGTTCAGTGACCAACCATAATCCCTAAGTCGTTAGAATAAGGTCTACAATTGGCCAGTTAACTGCACTAGTATTAAAGATTACAATAAAATAATATAAACATTTTATTCGAAAGTTATTCTTTTGTGCTTTGGTTTGTGATATACCAAATAGTTTTTCACATCACCTATTCGAAAAAGGACTTTTTCTTCCCCGCTAGGAGGGATCCAAGTGGCACTTTTCTTCCCTGCTAGGAGGGATCAAAATTGTACTTTTCTGTTCTAGGACACAATTTTTTCTTTCAGGCATACAATTTTTTTTTGGTCAAATAATACATGGAACAACTTCCTCATAGTTGATGTGAAAAGCAGTATGTGTCACACGGTATCAACATTATTTTGTCTTGGGCGTTAACACTTGAATCCCTCATTACGCTCAGGAAATAGCTTTAACTTAGAATACTATTCTATCTACATATTTCCTACAACCTAGCACTTTCATTAGAATTAACCAATTTCAATGTTTTTTTTACTTCAAAATAAAAGGAGCCTTAGTTAGCAGTTAAAGCCTAAAATCCATAGGCAAGTGTAGCCATAAAAGATTAAAAAAAAAAATATCAACAATTGCTTAAAAATCATTATCAAAAAAATACAGTTTTCTTGTATACATAGTTTAATTGTATACCATTTCCAGTGCCTTTGCGGTGGCCATGTGCAACAAATTATCGGACATGGTGGAATGCGAGAGCACGGGCGCAGAGCGGCGCGCCAAGCTCGTACGGGCCTTGAGGACTGTTCACGGAGGAGGTAGTAACTTGCTACATACATAATCTTATGCATGAGAAAAAGTTAGAAAGTACATCTTTGGCTCCTATACAGAGTAGCTGAGAACACAACAGAGATAAATACTAACATTACTAACCCCCTTATTCATAAAACTTTACGAAACTGATTTAGTTAAATTATGTTTTATCCCTTTCTTACAAATACATAAGTCAATATGACAGATAAAGACAAATGATACATACAGGGATAAGTTCGCCTTTGTTGCATTTAATTCACTTCGTAAGTGTGATTCTCGTTCTTTTATTTCTATGTTCAATGTACAGTAAAGTGTATGCATTCATACAAACATACGATTCATTGCTAATTCAGGCCAGTAACGCGTTTATGAATAACGCCATAAGACGAGATTGACAGATGATAAATAAATTGAAAACAGATTCACGACGGAAGTTCTAATTTTCTTCTTTCTTTTATATACGTTGATGACAACAGCTTATCAAATGTACTCGTATAAGCCTCTGTCGTATTATTTGTAGCGGTACGAGCGGGTGGCGTTCTGAAACTTCTCCGTTCGCTATTGGAGCGGTTTCCTTCATCGAGTTCGGTGCGCGCCGCCATCTCCGCGCTCACTGCCATCGCTCATGACACTGTCGTCCATGTTCCTGATCAGGTAATAACGGATATAAAACCACTTGACCACAGCAATTTGTAAGGAACTTGCATAGTGTTTTCATTTATTTTGTTTAGTGTTAAAGTTTATTTATACTAAAGAGTTTTTATCAACCCATTTAAAACCCATAGAAGTTCCTTCATACTTCATCATCATTCTCTTGCCCTTGTCCCATTCACTTGGGGTCGGCGCAGCATGTCTTTCTCTTCCACACCTCTCTGTCGCCCGTCATTTCATCATTCACTTGCGTTCGTTTCATATCATCTCTCACACAGTCCATCCACCTTTTCCTCGGTTTTCCTTTCCTCGTACTTCCCTCCACATTCATTCGTAATACCTTTCTCGTCACATGACTTTCATCCCTCCGCATCACATGCCCGTACCACGCTAGGCGATTTGCCCTTACTTTTTCTGTTATGGGTGCAACTTTCAGGCTTCCTCTTATATACTCATTCCTTATCCTATCCATTCTCGTCACGCCACACATCCATCTTAACATTCGCATCTCCGCTACATGCAATCTCTTTTCATCCGTCACCTTTAGGGCCCAACACTCTGATCCATACATGACGACAGGTCTTATGACTGATTTATAAATTTTACCCTTCAACCGAAGAGGCATTCGGGCGTCGCAAATGGTTCCCGTGACCTGTCGCCATTTCATCCATCCTGTGCTAATCCGGTTTTTCACGTCACGGTCAATATCGCCATCGCACTGTACGAGCGAACCGAGGTACTTAAAGTCGGAGCAGACCGGCAATGTAACGCCGTCGAGTTCTATGGCAGCAAAACTGGAGAGACCGCCAAAATCGCAGAACATGTGTTCTGTTTTAGATCTGCTGATCTTCAGGCCAACATTCTCCAATTTTTGCCGCCATTTCTCAAGTCTGCTCTGCACCTCGAGTTCGTTTTCACCAACAAGCACAATGTCATCGGCAAACAGCATACACCAGGGTGCCTCCTCCTGTATGTCCGACGACAGAGCGTCCATAACAAGCAGGAAGAGGTAAGGGCTTAAAGCCGATCCCTGGTGCAAGCCTACCGTGACACTGAACTTGTCGGTGGTGCCAGCAGCTGACCGGACGCGTGTACAACATCGGTTGTACATTGACCGGATTAGCTCTACATACTTCCCAGGCACGCATTTCTCTTTCAGAGCCCACCACAAAACCTCTCGGGGTACTCGGTCGTATGCTTTTTCGAGGTCAACAAACACCATATGCAGGTTCTTTTTGGCATGTCTGTATTTTTCGCACAGATGGCGAAGTGCAAAAATGGCGTCTGTTGTACCTCTCCCCGGCATAAACCCGAACTGGTTTTGTGTTATATCACTCTCATCTCTCAGGCGTCTCTCTATCACTTTTTCCCATACTTTCATGCTATGTGACATGAGTTTTATTCCTCTATAGTTGTTGCATTCCTGTACATCCCCTTTGTATTTTAGTACCTTCATACTTACTCCATGGAAATACCTTCTCCGCCTAAAAAATGATGTAGTTCGGAAATAAAACTAAGTAACATACCTATTTATTTCGCATATTTACGAACTCCAGGTTACCCTTAAATCGCTATAATTGCCTGTGTTCACGAGAATATAGTTAGGCAAACCCAAGGGAAGAGTATCTATATACTCAGCGACAGTCGGGCTGCACTCAAAGCGCTTGAAGCGCCCAGAGTGGACTCTAGACTGGTATACAATGGCGTCCAAGCTCTGAACCAGCTTGGAAGGCAAAACAGAGTGCAACTGGTATGGATCCCAGGGCACGAGGGATTCATAGGCAATGAAAATCCAGATGAACTTGCCAGAGCCGGATCTGTAAGTAACCTTATAGGTCCGGAACCATTCGTGGGGCTCTCACAGGGAACCATCACAATGGCTATTAAAGACCATACCAAGACCAAACATCAGGAAGAATGGGACAGTCTGGCGGGTCTAAAGCATGCAAAACTCTTTATGCAAGGAGTAGACTCCGGTTGGAGCAAAGAGCTTTGGAAACTTAGCAAAAGACAACTCCAAATCATAACGGGGGTGTTTACTGGCCATTACGGGGCATTGGAATTCTGGCCAAGATGGGACACTCTGACAACACCGATTGTCGTATGTGTGGCGAAGAGGAAGAGACAGTGAAACATTTAATGTGTGAATGTCACGCCCTCGCCAGACAAAGAATGAAGGACTTTGGAGCAGGATACCTGGAACCAAAGGACTTTAAAACGCTACCCATGAGCTCCATCATCCGACACATGGATTTGGTGGGAAAAGCTCTTGAGTAGTTGACGGATCTTCTCCAGGGGGTAACTGCACAAAAGATCCCTATGGGTCGTAGTGTATCCGAAAGGGCCCTCGAAAACAATAAGATAAGATACCCTTAAATCACACAATAATTGGTCAACCTCAATACTTTTCAATCACAAACCATTCCTGGCAAGATAAAAAAGTATCCAACATACATTGGTTAGCTAGGTTTTAAGGTCATATTAGGTATATTAAGTATATTGTTTGCTTAACTGACTCCTTATATTAAACTGATGACTATCCTGTCATCAGGTGGAACTCCTACTCAGTATAGCCACGAACGACGCCCGCTCGTCGGTCCGCCGCGCCGCGCTGCTCGGCCTGAAGACCCTCGCGCAACACGCGGCCCTGTGGCCCGCCGCCTCCGTACAAGCTTTGGTGCGAACCGCCGCCGATGCAGATCCGAAACACACCATGCTGTGTTTGGAAGTTATGCAAGTAAGTTAAATATAACAAACACTTATTAAATCGCAGAATTTTTGAACTCTATATCACTTGTAGCCTAAAATAAAGATTTCATTCATTATAAATACGAGCGTTTATATTTTCGAGGCTTTTGTAGCTCTTGATATAGTATACAGGGTGTCCCATAAGTAACACGCACGGAAGAAAGAATGAGCGCGCCGCGCTCTGACGGGAAACGGCATGTGCCTGGATTAGTATGGAAACCTATGTCGCCAAAACGCTGTCACAAAAATTGGCCATATTTTTCTTATTTCGAAAAGGATTATGAGCCCTCGCCCATCTCAATAATTTGAACTTTACAGCAAAGAAAATTATGTCGAAAATGCACTACGATTTTTATTTTTGTAAATTGACATTTATGCTCTATTGCTTTTACACTTGCATGGCTTTTCCAAGAGTGAATGCGATAGGATAAAATATTCGACTATGAGGTTGACACATGCGATAGGGATGTGCATGATTCGGTGTGATATCGATAAACGCTTATTAAAGATTAGTGTACACGTAAACTACTCAGGTTTTTTATACATATGTATTACTATATTTTCTGGCGACGATTAGGTACCTACTTACTTTTTAATAAAAAAATGCTCGTATTGAAAGTAATCAAGCCACCAACCACGCATATAACTGTAAGCGAGTATATAATAAAAACTGTTACTCCTTAGCACACCCCGCGTGATGTCCGCGTCCTCAGTTACGTGCTACATGTCGCGCAACCATCATCTTCCTTCTTCCTAGCGTTGTTCCGGCTATTTGCCACGGCCCGTGAGCCGGCCCGCGTCAGGCACGGAGCCTGGGGTCTGCTTGGAAACTTATCACAAGAATTGGCTTATGCACTCTTTTGTACAAAAGAGACTGTCATCTGACCGTCCAACTCCGAGAGGAGGCTTTACAGCCGTATTCGAACAATGAGATACGTCAAATACTAAATATTGAAACGATATGGGTCAAACAAGTGTCAAAAGTCTAGTCAAAGGTCGAATGTGAAGACCGCTTTAAGATTTGTCCAAGAGTGTGGAGCGAGCTTTAGACTGGCCAGCAAATACCCGGCAGTAAAATTATGTGACAGCTTAAAACTGACAACTTACCTATTTAATATACAAAATTGACAAATATGTATCCATGGATGCAATACTATAAGAAAAACTTTAAATCAAATAATCCATTGAATAGCAATAAATAAGTACGAGTAAGAACATATTTTGTACATAATATAAAATGTGCATAAGCGACGACTTTTTCGATATGATCATCCAGAGGCAAAACAAAAATAAATTATTAAGAACATGTATGAACATAAAAAAAATCGAACATCGACATCGATAACATTTTTGATATGGTCCTCGCACTGTGGCTGAATAGCGCACCCGTACATGACTTTGACGCTAAGTAGATATCAACCTTATCTCATTTACATAAATTTGATTTTTGCACTAAACAATCCAAAAATCCTTGCGGAAACCGAAAATGTAAAAAATATTGTAATATTACTTGAAATAATACTTACCGATGATATGAAATGCCTCCATATCTAACATTTATTGTTCGGCTAGCGTTTTTACACTCCAAAATGGAGCAGCGCGGCATATTTGTAATTATTTCTAATTTTTCCTGGAATCGTTTTCACATCTGACATCTCAAAAGCGCCATACTGAATTGACACACGACTGACAATAGTCTGTGGTGAAACTGAGTACAATAAGGCTTAATCATGCCACACGCTATAGATGTACGTTTCACTTCTATTACTTCTTTGTTTTGTGGTAACACGTCACAGTGACACTGGAGGTAGACCAAGCCAAGAGGACCCAAACCAGTTATTGCCAAATTAAGGTTTTTCATGAATTTTGACCGTTTTTAACATTGTTAGTGCCAGTGTGCACTCGGAAAGATATTTTCACAGCGAAAAGTGAATTTAATTCAAGATTAAACTAGTACTTTTTTGCATTTTACATTGTTTATCGATAAAATACCTATTCTGTTGTCTTAATTAACTATTCATGATGCCGTACACATAAAAAAAACTAACATCGAGACCTTTCCGAGTGCACACTGGCACTAACAATGTTAAAAACGGTCAAAATTCATGAAAAACCTTAATTTGGCAATAACTCAAAAACCGTGCCACTTTTACTGGGGTATGTTAAGTTGGTTTGGTTCCTCTTGGCCTGGTCTACCTCCAGTGTCACCGTGACGTGTCACTTATGGGACACCCTGTATGTTGATCGTAGATCCTGGTGGAGTGTCCGGCGGTGATCGCGGACGCGGCCGGCTCGGCGCAGCGGGCCTTGCGTGACCTGTGCGCGGGGGCCGCGCTGGGCGCCGCGCTGCGCCCCGCCGCCACGGCCGCGCACGTGCTCACGAGCCGCGCCGTGCACTGGTAACTAGAATACAAGCGTCAGCAGTGTTGTATAGTATGATCGCGGACGCGGCCGGCTCGGCGCAGCGGGCCTTGCGTGACCTGTGCGCGGGGGCCGCGCTGGGCGCCGCGCTGCGCCCCGCCGCCACGGCCGCGCACGTGCTCACGAGCCGCGCCGTGCACTGGTAACTAGAATACAAGCGTCAGCAGTGTTGTATAGTATGATCGCGGACGCGGCCGGCTCGGCGCAGCGGGCCTTGCGTGACCTGTGCGCGGGGGCCGCGCTGGGCGCCGCGCTGCGCCCCGCCGCCACGGCCGCGCACGTGCTCACGAGCCGCGCCGTGCACTGGTAACTAGAATACAAGCGTCAGCAGTGTTGTATAGTATGATCGCGGACGCGGCCGGCTCGGCGCAGCGGGCCTTGCGTGACCTGTGCGCGGGGGCCGCGCTGGGCGCCGCGCTGCGCCCCGCCGCCACGGCCGCGCACGTGCTCACGAGCCGCGCCGTGCACTGGTAACTAGAATACAAGCGTCAGCAGTGTTGTATAGTATGATCGCGGACGCGGCCGGCTCGGCGCAGCGGGCCTTGCGTGACCTGTGCGCGGGGGCCGCGCTGGGCGCCGCGCTGCGCCCCGCCGCCACGGCCGCGCACGTGCTCACGAGCCGCGCCGTGCACTGGTAACTAGAATACAAGCGTCAGCAGTGTTGTATAGTATGATCGCGGACGCGGCCGGCTCGGCGCAGCGGGCCTTGCGTGACCTGTGCGCGGGGGCCGCGCTGGGCGCCGCGCTGCGCCCCGCCGCCACGGCCGCGCACGTGCTCACGAGCCGCGCCGTGCACTGGTAACTAGAATACAAGCGTCAGCAGTGTTGTATAGTATGATCGCGGACGCGGCCGGCTCGGCGCAGCGGGCCTTGCGTGACCTGTGCGCGGGGGCCGCGCTGGGCGCCGCGCTGCGCCCCGCCGCCACGGCCGCGCACGTGCTCACGAGCCGCGCCGTGCACTGGTAACTAGAATACAAGCGTCAGCAGTGTTGTATAGTATGATCGCGGACGCGGCCGGCTCGGCGCAGCGGGCCTTGCGTGACCTGTGCGCGGGGGCCGCGCTGGGCGCCGCGCTGCGCCCCGCCGCCACGGCCGCGCACGTGCTCACGAGCCGCGCCGTGCACTGGTAACTAGAATACAAGCGTCAGCAGTGTTGTATAGTATGATCGCGGACGCGGCCGGCTCGGCGCAGCGGGCCTTGCGTGACCTGTGCGCGGGGGCCGCGCTGGGCGCCGCGCTGCGCCCCGCCGCCACGGCCGCGCACGTGCTCACGAGCCGCGCCGTGCACTGGTAACTAGAATACAAGCGTCAGCAGTGTTGTATAGTATGATCGCGGACGCGGCCGGCTCGGCGCAGCGGGCCTTGCGTGACCTGTGCGCGGGGGCCGCGCTGGGCGCCGCGCTGCGCCCCGCCGCCACGGCCGCGCACGTGCTCACGAGCCGCGCCGTGCACTGGTAACTAGAATACAAGCGTCAGCAGTGTTGTATAGTATGATCGCGGACGCGGCCGGCTCGGCGCAGCGGGCCTTGCGTGACCTGTGCGCGGGGGCCGCGCTGGGCGCCGCGCTGCGCCCCGCCGCCACGGCCGCGCACGTGCTCACGAGCCGCGCCGTGCACTGGTAACTAGAATACAAGCGTCAGCAGTGTTGTATAGTATGATCGCGGACGCGGCCGGCTCGGCGCAGCGGGCCTTGCGTGACCTGTGCGCGGGGGCCGCGCTGGGCGCCGCGCTGCGCCCCGCCGCCACGGCCGCGCACGTGCTCACGAGCCGCGCCGTGCACTGGTAACTAGAATACAAGCGTCAGCAGTGTTGTATAGTATGATCGCGGACGCGGCCGGCTCGGCGCAGCGGGCCTTGCGTGACCTGTGCGCGGGGGCCGCGCTGGGCGCCGCGCTGCGCCCCGCCGCCACGGCCGCGCACGTGCTCACGAGCCGCGCCGTGCACTGGTAACTAGAATACAAGCGTCAGCAGTGTTGTATAGTATGATCGCGGACGCGGCCGGCTCGGCGCAGCGGGCCTTGCGTGACCTGTGCGCGGGGGCCGCGCTGGGCGCCGCGCTGCGCCCCGCCGCCACGGCCGCGCACGTGCTCACGAGCCGCGCCGTGCACTGGTAACTAGAATACAAGCGTCAGCAGTGTTGTATAGTATGATCGCGGACGCGGCCGGCTCGGCGCAGCGGGCCTTGCGTGACCTGTGCGCGGGGGCCGCGCTGGGCGCCGCGCTGCGCCCCGCCGCCACGGCCGCGCACGTGCTCACGAGCCGCGCCGTGCACTGGTAACTAGAATACAAGCGTCAGCAGTGTTGTATAGTATGATCGCGGACGCGGCCGGCTCGGCGCAGCGGGCCTTGCGTGACCTGTGCGCGGGGGCCGCGCTGGGCGCCGCGCTGCGCCCCGCCGCCACGGCCGCGCACGTGCTCACGAGCCGCGCCGTGCACTGGTAACTAGAATACAAGCGTCAGCAGTGTTGTATAGTATGATCGCGGACGCGGCCGGCTCGGCGCAGCGGGCCTTGCGTGACCTGTGCGCGGGGGCCGCGCTGGGCGCCGCGCTGCGCCCCGCCGCCACGGCCGCGCACGTGCTCACGAGCCGCGCCGTGCACTGGTAACTAGAATACAAGCGTCAGCAGTGTTGTATAGTATGATCGCGGACGCGGCCGGCTCGGCGCAGCGGGCCTTGCGTGACCTGTGCGCGGGGGCCGCGCTGGGCGCCGCGCTGCGCCCCGCCGCCACGGCCGCGCACGTGCTCACGAGCCGCGCCGTGCACTGGTAACTAGAATACAAGCGTCAGCAGTGTTGTATAGTATGATCGCGGACGCGGCCGGCTCGGCGCAGCGGGCCTTGCGTGACCTGTGCGCGGGGGCCGCGCTGGGCGCCGCGCTGCGCCCCGCCGCCACGGCCGCGCACGTGCTCACGAGCCGCGCCGTGCACTGGTAACTAGAATACAAGCGTCAGCAGTGTTGTATAGTATGATCGCGGACGCGGCCGGCTCGGCGCAGCGGGCCTTGCGTGACCTGTGCGCGGGGGCCGCGCTGGGCGCCGCGCTGCGCCCCGCCGCCACGGCCGCGCACGTGCTCACGAGCCGCGCCGTGCACTGGTAACTAGAATACAAGCGTCAGCAGTGTTGTATAGTATGATCGCGGACGCGGCCGGCTCGGCGCAGCGGGCCTTGCGTGACCTGTGCGCGGGGGCCGCGCTGGGCGCCGCGCTGCGCCCCGCCGCCACGGCCGCGCACGTGCTCACGAGCCGCGCCGTGCACTGGTAACTAGAATACAAGCGTCAGCAGTGTTGTATAGTATGATCGCGGACGCGGCCGGCTCGGCGCAGCGGGCCTTGCGTGACCTGTGCGCGGGGGCCGCGCTGGGCGCCGCGCTGCGCCCCGCCGCCACGGCCGCGCACGTGCTCACGAGCCGCGCCGTGCACTGGTAACTAGAATACAAGCGTCAGCAGTGTTGTATAGTATGATCGCGGACGCGGCCGGCTCGGCGCAGCGGGCCTTGCGTGACCTGTGCGCGGGGGCCGCGCTGGGCGCCGCGCTGCGCCCCGCCGCCACGGCCGCGCACGTGCTCACGAGCCGCGCCGTGCACTGGTAACTAGAATACAAGCGTCAGCAGTGTTGTATAGTATGATCGCGGACGCGGCCGGCTCGGCGCAGCGGGCCTTGCGTGACCTGTGCGCGGGGGCCGCGCTGGGCGCCGCGCTGCGCCCCGCCGCCACGGCCGCGCACGTGCTCACGAGCCGCGCCGTGCACTGGTAACTAGAATACAAGCGTCAGCAGTGTTGTATAGTATGATCGCGGACGCGGCCGGCTCGGCGCAGCGGGCCTTGCGTGACCTGTGCGCGGGGGCCGCGCTGGGCGCCGCGCTGCGCCCCGCCGCCACGGCCGCGCACGTGCTCACGAGCCGCGCCGTGCACTGGTAACTAGAATACAAGCGTCAGCAGTGTTGTATAGTATGATCGCGGACGCGGCCGGCTCGGCGCAGCGGGCCTTGCGTGACCTGTGCGCGGGGGCCGCGCTGGGCGCCGCGCTGCGCCCCGCCGCCACGGCCGCGCACGTGCTCACGAGCCGCGCCGTGCACTGGTAACTAGAATACAAGCGTCAGCAGTGTTGTATAGTATGATCGCGGACGCGGCCGGCTCGGCGCAGCGGGCCTTGCGTGACCTGTGCGCGGGGGCCGCGCTGGGCGCCGCGCTGCGCCCCGCCGCCACGGCCGCGCACGTGCTCACGAGCCGCGCCGTGCACTGGTAACTAGAATACAAGCGTCAGCAGTGTTGTATAGTATGATCGCGGACGCGGCCGGCTCGGCGCAGCGGGCCTTGCGTGACCTGTGCGCGGGGGCCGCGCTGGGCGCCGCGCTGCGCCCCGCCGCCACGGCCGCGCACGTGCTCACGAGCCGCGCCGTGCACTGGTAACTAGAATACAAGCGTCAGCAGTGTTGTATAGTATGATCGCGGACGCGGCCGGCTCGGCGCAGCGGGCCTTGCGTGACCTGTGCGCGGGGGCCGCGCTGGGCGCCGCGCTGCGCCCCGCCGCCACGGCCGCGCACGTGCTCACGAGCCGCGCCGTGCACTGGTAACTAGAATACGCTTAGCCGCGTGTTATATAGTGTTTGATGTTTAATTTTTATTATTAGTCGATCCACTCCACAGCATATCGATGTTAGATTATCTTTATTTTTTAATAAATATAATGAATGAGATTTTTTGGTTATACCTTTTTTTGTTGACAGCTACGAAGAGGGAATACCCGTGGAAGGCGCCGAATTGATGCTCGCCCTAGAGAACATAGTCATAGCGACGGGCGTGCCGGACGGACAAGACAACATACGACCGTTGCGTATGGCTCTGCGCTGTCTGGTTCGTTATTATTCATATTATAACTAAACGGGCAAACTCCATTAGCCCTAAGGCAATTGTAGTGCAATTATTACAAAATCCCGTCTCTTGATAGGTACAACTATGCAACGCAGCGCCAGCCGAATACGCACCAAGAACCGGTCGACTACTGACTTCACAACTACGAGCCACTGGGTGGCGTCAGGGTGGGCCTAGGGCCTTGGCCTTATTGGAGGCCTTAGGGGCCTTAGGGGGAGGCACTCATGGGGCCCTCACACTTACACTGACTGATCTTATGGATGGGTAAGTTATGTGGCATTGTCATTTGTAGAAACCGAATATGTCACTGGTCAACTATTGACAACAACGGGCTACATGTTGGAGATATTGAGGGCCTTGAGGTTTAGCCTTATTGGAGGCCTTAAAAGGACCTAGGGGAAGGCATTCATGAGGCCCTAAGACGTACATTGACTGATCTTATAGATTGTTAAGTTATGTGGCAGTTGTCATCTATAGAAGATAAATATGTGTCACATACTGCCTCCTGGTGTAGGGCTGTGTTGAGCTGAAACCATAGCCGATCGGCAATAAATAATGGTAACTATATTTGCTGACTCCATTTTAACAGTTTTATGCCGTTTTCGTCGTTATGACATTTTGTGGCTGTTAATAAGAGAAAAAAATAACAGAGGTTTGCTAAGTGTTATGAATATGGGGAATAACGTGTAATTACTTATGTGCAGGGCCGACGTATCAGAGACAGTGGAAGACGGGACAGCGCTAGTGCTCCTCTGTACAGTGATATTCCAAGAGCGGGCCGCTAAGGCGCTCAAATGCAAGATAAGCAGCGCTTGGCAGGAGAAGATTAAGGAGGCTATCTCAAATGCTGATGGTTGGACGAAGTATAGGGTCGCCAGAGCTGCGTTAAGGTGAGTTGAGCTTTATAGTCATACCAATAAGGTGCATTTTTGTATTTAGCAACCTAAGGCGCTCAAATGCAAGATAAGCAGCGCTTGGCAGGAGAAAATTAAGGAAGCTATCTCAAGTGCTGATGGTTGGACGAAGTATAGGGTCACCAGAGCTGCGTTAAGGTGAGTTGAGCTTTATAGTCATATCAATAAGGTGCATTTTTGTATTTAGCAAGCTAAGGCGCTCAAATGCAAGATAAACAGCGCTTGGCAGGAGAAGATTAAGGAAGCTATCTCAAGTGCTGATCGTTGGACGAAGTATAGTGTCGCCAGAGCTGCGTTAAGGTGAGTTGAGCTTAAAATTCATACCAATAAGGTGCATTTTTGTATTTAGCAAGCTAAGGCGCTCAAATACAAGATTAACAGCGCTTTGCAGGAGAAAATTAAGGAAGTTATCTCAAGTGCTGATGGTTGCACGAATTATAGAGTCGCCAGAGCTGCGTTAAGGTGAGTTGAGCTTTATAGTCATACCAATAAGGTGCATTTTTGTATTTAGCAAGCTAAGGCGCTCAAATGCAAGATTAACAGCGCTTTGCATGAGAAAATTATGGAAGCTATCTCAAGTGCTGATGGTTGGACGAAGAGTTATTTAAACCCTATAATCATATTCTTCTTCTTCTTCTCAGCATATTTGCGTCCACTGCTGAACATATGCCTCTTTCAAGGATTTCCATGTTGTTCTGTATGCGGCGGTTCTATGCCAGGTCGGCCCTGCCGTCTTTCTAATGTCGTCCGACCATCTGGCTCGTGGTTTTCCGTCCCTCCGGCTTCCCAGTCGAGGTCTCCAGAACAGTACTCGCTGGCCCCATCGGTCGTCATCCCTGCGGCAGATATGGCCGGCCCATTCCCACTTCAGTTGCGCAATTCTTTTGGCGATGTCGGTAACTCTCGTGCGTTGGCGAATGTCCTCATTCCGAATTCTGTCTCGCAGGGAGATCCCGAGCATCGCGCGCTCCATGGCTCTCTGTGCCACTTTTAGCTGGCGCACCCTTCCGACGGTCAACGTCCATGTCTCGCATGCGTAAGTCATCACTGGGAGGACGCATTGGTTGTAGACCCTGGTTTTCAGTGACTGTGGGATTTTTGACTTGAAAACATCGCCTAGCTTTCCAAATGCATCCCAACCCAATTGAATGCGCCTACTAATTTCGGCATCCAAGGGGTTACCGTCAAGCGTTATTTTCTGGCCCAAGTAAACGTAATCGCTTACTCTCTCCACCGTTTTGCCTTCCAATGAAATGGTTGCCTTTTCAGCGGTGCTCATCCACTTTGTTTTCTCCATATTCATTTTTAGACCAACTTGCATCGATGCCTGGCTTAGATCATTGAGCATGTGTTCGAGATCTTCAGGTGTCTCTGCGAGTAGAACAATGTCGTCAGCAAAGCGTAGGTGGTTTAAGTACTCTCCATCTATCTTGATACCTCTGCCGTCCCAGTTACAGTGTTTAAATACATCTTCTAGTGCATTTGTGAAAAGTTTTGGAGATATTACGTCACCTTGACGCACTCCTCTTCCGAGTGGTATTGAGGTTTTGGAGCCTTGAATTTGCACTGTCATTGTCGCTGAGCGGTAGAGGTTTTTCAACAGATGGATGTATCTGTAGTCTATTCGGCAACGTTTTAAGGAGTCAAAAACTGCCCAATGCTCCACCGTATCGAACGCCTTCTCATAATCCACGAAGGCATGGTAAAGTGGTATATTGTATTCAAGTGACTTTTGTATCACTTGCCTTACTGTGAAAATATGATCGACTGTACTAAAACCGCTCCTGAAGCCCGCCTGCTCTTTAGGCTGGTATTCGTCCAATCTTCGTGATATTCTCGATGTGACAACTCGTGAGAATACTTTGTACACTTGGCTTAGGAGGTAATCATATTAGCAAGGTCATTATTTGTATTTAGCAAGCTAAGGCGCACAAATTCAAGATAAATAGCGCTTGGCAGGAGAAAATTAAGGAAGTGATAAGTAGCGCTGATGGTCGGACAAAATATAGGGTCTCAAGACTCTCAAGGGCCGCTCTAAGGTAAGTTTGAACCCTATTTGTATCTGTATAGTAAAGTTCTTGACGACAAGGGGTTGGGAGTAAAACTGCTTCATATTAAGCTATCCTTATGTATGGCTCCATGCTTACTTATACTTAGACGTTTCTAATATATTTGACCGCCAAAGACGTCACTTGACGCGCGCGGCTACAGCTCAATATCAACTTTACTGCCATTCGATAAGATTTATAATGACGCGCCGCGCACGAGAGTGGCGTTTGAGGGTACTATTCCATGATTTTATGGAATAGTTTGTGATGTGCTGGTTTATGATTATATAATGATGTTATTATATATGATATGATAGATATGGGCACCACCGTTTAGCCGCGCATGTGCTGGAGGGATTACTTGGAGCGGCGAGTTCCGAGGCCACACAGCGATGGTTGGCCTCGCTACATCGAGCCGCTAAGGCGGACGCTGAACTTGTTGAACAAGGTAACGCTCTTTTATGCATGTCTTTTGTTAAATTGTTAACGCAAATTGCCAAATTCACAAAGTAGCTGATGAGTTTGAAATTTAATGTTGGTCTACCTACACACATAGATAAGTCTGCTACGATTTTGATAGCATACACAGGGCAAGTGTTATTTTAAATGTCAAACTTCTATATAATTAAGACCTATAAATAACACTTGCTCTGTGTATGTTATCAAAATCGTTGTAGAGTTGTAGATTTTTCTTGGACTAACCAGCCTAACTCTAGTAGCGATCTACTCTTTTTTAGGATTCCGTACGTAAAGGGTAAAAACGAGACCCTATTACTAAGACTCCGTTGACCGTCTGTCTGTCACCAGGCTGTATCTCATGAACCGTGATAGCTAGGCAGTTGAAATTTTCACAGATGATGTATTTCTTTTGTCGCTATAACAACAAATACTAAAAACAGAATATAATAAATATTTAAGTGCGGCTCCCATACAACTAACGTGATTTTTTCGCCGTTTTTTGCGTAACGGTACGGAACCCTTCGTGCGCGAGACCCACTCGCACTTGGCCGGTTTTTCTGGTTCGGTGTTTACGCACGTGTACCCCATGTTGTCAGGTATAACGGGCCTGGAAGCGGCCGCGTCGTGCTGGGAGGTGGCGGGGGGGTGGGGCGGCGCTGGAGCCGCCGGGGGAGGCTGCACGGGGTGCGGGGGGTGCGCGGCCTGCACGCCGCTGGCCGGCGCCTGGATCGCGGCCAGAGCTCAGGCCTTATCCACGCTGGCGAGGACGGCGGACAGGGCGAGGGTGCTGTGTACGCAGCCCCCACCTGCTGTGGCACAGGTCACTACCCATAGTTTATTTCACAAGTATAACAGGTCTCGAAGCCGCAGCCTCCTCCCGGGAGGTGGACGGCGGCTGGGCGGTTGTGACTGGGGCTCGGATCGCTGTTAGAGAGACCGTTGTCAACTTTGGTGAGAACGAATAGAGCGAAAGTATTATGTACCCGGCCCCACCCACCGTGGTTAAGGTTGTACAGGAATAAAGTCGACAATCAGCCGGGCGAACCGCGTTTTACGGCCTGCATTTGAAAGCCTCCGTCGTGGCCAGATCGTAGAATTTGACCATTTTGACCTTATGAAATGCCATTTTGTAATTGTTATTACTCAGGCATCAAGATCACCATGCGCCGCAGCGGGCGCATGCGCGGCGGCGTTACGTAAAGCGGCGCGCGCGGCGCAAGCTGTGGCGGCGCGGTACGCGCACATAGCCAGGACGGCTTTCCACGCCGATGAGGCTACGTTGACACATCTGCAAATGTATCCTTTTTACACGACTTCTACATATTCGTAGGCATGTACATTTGTAAAGTATGGCTAACGTAACGAGATAAATAATTTAAAAAAAGCTTTCAGGGATTTGAACATTTTTTATAAATATTCGACGAATTCATATACGGCCATTCAATTCATTTTCAGCAAAAAATCTTACAAAATTACAAATAACTGATATGTATAAACAACACATTTATCTACACCCTATCACTGCAACTCTGTTCAGTCAGGTCCAAATCTCCAATTACGAGTACAAGACCGACGAATTACCGATATTCTTATAGTCATTTATTATTGTAGTTTTTAGGGTTCTGTACCCAAAGGGTAAAGCGGGACCCTATTACTAAGACTCCGCTGTCCGTCCGTCCGTCTGTCACCAGGCTGTATCTCGTGATCTGTGATCCCATCCCAGCTGTCTAGACAGCTGAAATTTTCACAGATGATGTATTTCTGTTGCCGCTATAACAACAAATACTAAAAACAGAATAAAATAAAGATTTAAGTGGGGCTCCCATACAACAAACGTGATTTTTGACCGAAGTTAAGCAACGTCGGGCGAGGGCAGTACTTGGATGGGTGACCGTTTTTATAGATAATGGTACGGAACCCTTCGTGTGCGAGTTCGACTCGCACTTGGCCGGTTTTTATTGAAGTTGCTGTCAAGTTTGACGAAAACTTTTATTTTCACAAAATCACAAATATCATCGTATAGTCCTTAACCACACACAGTTCTCAGCACACGTTCACGCAGCTATCCGAGTTCCTGGAGCGCATCACCGGGCAGGCGGCGGCGCGCGCGCTGTTCGTGCCGGACATCACGCCCGCCAGTCTGGACGAGAAGATTGCACTAGCCCCTGCCGAAGCCATCATCAACATTTCTAACAAGCTCTTTGATAATCCTGCTACTGGCAATGGGATCACGCACAGGGTACGTTTTGTAGTACATTCTTGTTAAGGTAAATTCACGGTAGTCGTTTTAGGGGTCATCCATTAATTACATCACACGGGAGGGAGGGGGTCAAGTAAATGTGACATGTTGTGACAAGGGGGAGGAGGAGTCACAAACTTTGAGACGTCACTTTAACTTCATCAGTAACCGAAAATTTATTTAAATTATTTTATACGCTAATATACATTTAAATAACAAGTTTTTGAAACGATAATCGTTTTTATTCGTTTAATTTTATTTCTTAATCAGTTTTGGGATATAAAATTACTAATATTTCTTTTGTCAAAAATATTTTGATAAAATATTAAATAAATATTTGCCGATTTCGTTGAAGAAATGTGACGTCACACCAGGGGGGAGGGGTTTGCTAAATGTGACCAAGTGTGACGAGGAGGGGGGGAGGGGTAAAAAAACCTAGAAATTCGTGTGACGTAATTAATGGATGACCCCTTATAGGTTTTCCAATAAGATATGATTTTTGATTAATACTATTGTACACTCGCGTGCAAAAGTATTGCATCACTTTGCATTTTTTCGTCCGCACCTAATATCTTTGTAATTCTATACCCGATTCTGAAAAATTTGGTATCAACTGAAAGCTTATAATGTAACGCATTAGAAAAATGGTAAATTCAATGAAATTTCGAATCTGAAGACTAAAAAAATCAGGAAACTGAAAGTAGTCGCATAATGCTCCAACAATAAATCAAGAAACTTAAGAATAAAAGTCATTTTTTAAACACAATATCGATTATTATTATTAAATTAATACTTGGTATTGCCACCCACAGCCTTCCTTTCACAAACCAAGTGGTTTTTCATAGACCTAATGAATTTTTTAATGTGATGATGAGAAATAGCGTCCCACTCCTCCAGCAAGGCTCCCTTCAGCTCCTCAACATTGACCGGGGCAGGATTCCGCTTCCGAACCCTCCTTTTTAGGTAGTCCCACACGTGTTCAATGGGGTTAAGGTCCAGGCTCATCGCTGGCCAGTCTATGGTGTCGATGCCCACTTCGAGAAGGTAGGCTGCGGTAGCCCTAGCGGTATGACACGGGACATTATCCTGCATTAGGATGAACCCCTCATCAAAAATACCGGCATAAGGAACAACATGTCCCTCCAGGAAATCAGTGATGTACTTGGCAGCGGTCAATCCACTGTCACGGCCACCGCCAGGCACGAAAATCAGCTTTGTCCGCCCGTCGTAGGAAATGCCGCCCCAGAACATTACGGATCCACCGCCATAGGCGACCCTTTCGGAGAAGTAACTTTGAGCGAACTGTTCTTCTGGCCTTCTGTAGACTCTTCCTTTTTGGTCACATCCATTCAAGCACATTCTGCACTCTTTCTAGAAGAGAACTGGGGTTCATTGCTCAATGGTCCAGTCCTTGTGATTTTCAGCAAACTCACTTTAGGCTTTACGATGTCGCGCCAGCAATCTGGGCCCCGCTACGGGCCTCCTGGGTGTCAAGTTCGCTTTCTTAAGTCTTCTTCTTATTGTCCACTCACTGGCAGCCACTCCTCGTACCTCAAGCAGACGCTGCTGGATAGCAATGCTTGTCTGGTGTCGATCTCGGAGAGATGTTCTGACAAAGAAGCGGTCGTCCCTCTCTGATGTACACTTTCTGCGGCCGCTTCTTGGTATTGAAGTAAAGGATCCAGTCCCCTGGAACCTTTGGTAAACTCTGCAAACTGAAGATTGGCTTAAATTCAGCTCGGCAGCTACTGAACGTTGGCTATGCCCCGCTTGCAGGGGCTGGACGATTTAGCGGACTTCAGCTTCAGTGGTTTCCATTTTTCCAGATCTTTTTCACGGGAAAATACGCGGAGATATGTAACGATCGACTTCTGATAAGTGACTGATAACAACCCCTTCTCTACCCCCCGTTTTATAGGGGTGAAGGGTAGCGCAACTCGTGCGCGTGATAACGTGAAACCGCTCACAAATCGGGAAAATGCCGATAATTTGAAAAATACTGGGCCGATTTCCATGTTTTTTTACTTTTCGTAAAGTTAAAACTTCAAGGAACATGATTACATTAAAATAATTTAGCGAAAATAACCAGTTTACAAAGAAAAAATGCAAAGTGATGCAATACTTTTGCACGCGAGTGTAGTTGAGTAGTGTTAATATCCATTAATTCCCGCGTCTAAATTGCCAACCACAAAACGATCTCGAAATTTTATATTTAGAATTGTTTTTTTTTTTTTTGCTTATCCGATATCGTTAATGAGAATCTAGAATATCTAAGATGACAAAATTTCATGCTTTAAGACAAAATGGCCCCATTCTTAAATGTATTAACTTTAAATGTATATTTATGAATCGGAACCATAATATGGTAGGCTGAATGTATTAGAATAATCGTTGTTACAAATGACTTCCGTTCTGTAGCACGCAGAAGCAGTGTTAGCGGCAGTCCGAGCGTGCTGCGTGGGCGCCGTGTGGCCGCGAGCGGTGTGCGAGGCCCGAGCCTGTGGCGCCCTCTGCCGCTTGTCGCTCACACCAGGTTATAATAAAATTACTCTTATGTATCTGAAATTAGGAGTGAAGTATAACAACACAGTGTATGCTGTAAAAAGTGACATTGTTTTACATTGTAGGTACTTAACTGAAGCCCAATAAATACCTAAGCCATCGACATGTTTAATCATCGAGTATCATCGTCTGTAGCTTTAGTTTAGTTAAGTCTATTTTAATATGAAGCTTTGATCGTGGCTTATTATATAACGAATATAATATGTGTGTTGTAGGTGGTCGAGGCGCCGAACAAGCGGCCGCGTTGCCGCACACGCACCATCTGGCGCTGAAGGCCGAGGGAGTCATTCTGCCGCCGCCTAGAGGGTAAACTTACTACATTTTTTTAGAGTTACCCAACTTAAAGTGGACGCTTGAAGAACCTGAGGCCTTGGTATCCGGTTGACAATATTATAATACATTTGGTATTGTCTTCCCGGTCCTTTTCTTACTGTCAACTGAATACCAACGCCTAAATAAATAAGACATTAAGACTGTATATTTGTTGCAGCAAATCACAACCGCCACGACAAGTGAAATTAGTTCAGCTGACCGTCACCGCCACGCCGCACCCGCGCACCAACGAGAAGGTAACCTATACTAATTAGACGACAAGGTATCCTATTAAAATACGACTTAAATATAAAAAAAATAAGCAAAAGACCTGTTGACCTCTACTTGAATTATTGTATTATTCTTCTATTGGGTGCAATAAAGAGTATTTCTCCCACAGACGGTGCAGCTAACCAATCTAACCATCTTCTCAGCGGTACAAACCGTCACCCCTGTTCGAGATTTCTTCTCGGTCCAAATACGACCTAATTACTACATAAATAAAGTACAATTTCCCTTCCAGACTGTCGAACTGACCAACGTACCACCAGTTCTCTCTGCGACCCAAACCGTCGCTCCTGTGCGAGATTTCTTCTCGGCACAACAACTGGTGGCCGTATCGGCCCCAGGGCTATACACGGTGGCCGTAGAAGCTGCCTTTGTTGACCAACATGGGGCCTTGTGGAATACTGGACCTAGGACTTCCATCATTATTAAGGTAACGCTGTAATCAAAATAACTTCTCAGTACAACTGGTGGCCGCATCAGCCCCAGGGCTATACACGGTGGCCGTAGAAGCTGCCTTTGTTGACCAACATGGGGCCTTGTGGAATACTGGACCTAGGACTTCCATCATTATTAAGGTAACGCTGTAATCAAAATAACTTCTCAGTACAACTGGTGGCCGCATCAGCCCCAGGGCTATACACGGTGGCCGTAGAAGCTGCCTTTGTTGACCAACATGGGGCCTTGTGGAATACTGGACCTAGGACTTCCATCATTATTAAGGTAACGCTGTAATCAAAATAACTTCTCAGTACAACTGGTGGCCGCATCAGCCCCAGGGCTATACACGGTGGCCGTAGAAGCTGCCTTTGTTGATCAACATGGGGCTTTATGGAATACTGGACCTAGGACTTCCATCGTTATTAAGGTAACGCTGTAATCAAAGTAACTTCTCAGTACAACTGGTGGCCGCATCAGCCCCAGGGCTATACACGGTGGCCGTAGAAGCTGCCTTTGTTGACCAACATGGGGCCTTGTGGAATACTGGACCTAGGACTTCCATCATTATTAAGGTAACGCTGTAATCAAAATAACTTCTCAGTACAACTGGTGGCCGCATCAGCCCCAGGGCTATACACGGTGGCCGTAGAAGCTGCCTTTGTTGATCAACATGGGGCTTTATGGAATACTGAACCTAGGACTTCCATCGTTATTAAGGTAACGCTGTAATCAAAGTAACTTCTCAGTACAACTGGTGGCCGCATCAGCCCCAGGGCTATACACGGTGGCCGTAGAAGCTGCCTTTGTTGACCAACATGGGGCCTTGTGGAATACTGGACCTAGGACTTCCATCATTATTAAGGTAACGCTGTAATCAAAATAACTTCTCAGTACAACTGGTGGCCGCATCAGCCCCAGGGCTATACACGGTGGCCGTAGAAGCTGCCTTTGTTGATCAACATGGGCTTTATGGAATACTGGACCTAGGACTTCCATCATTATTAAGGTAACGCTGTAATCAAAGTAACTTCTCAGTACAACTGGTGGCCGTATCGGCAGTATATATACTGTGGCCGTAGAAGCTACCTTGGTTGACCAACATGGGGCCTTGTGGAATAGTGGGCCTAGGACATCCATCGTCATTAAGTTATGTAAAAGGTCTGTAATGCGCATGGGACACCTGTCTGTCGTTTAAAGTTTGTCAGAACTATGAATTCATGATCGAAAATAAAAAAATTTGACGGAACTCCTAAAGTAGGCATAGGTAAGTTTATTTAAAACTGTTGTATATTCCAGGTACTAACTGGCCTATTTACTACCCGCTCAATCCGCTCATCCACTTGTGGCCAAATACTCTATAACAAATCGGTTGGACAAATTGGCGAAATCTTACTGTTATTTTAGTATCTGGGATATAAAAACAAGTTTTTAATATAGCAAGGATAATGAAATCATATATGAGATTTTACTTTATTTTATTTCGTTTCGTACATAACGAAAAAGGTCAAATTAAAGTCAGGGATGCAAGGTTTTTCATTTACGTTCAGAATCAATTTACATACTAACATGTGAGAGAAACATTAGCATATTCATCAACTACTTAAAACAGTTTTCCTGCGTTTATCCTCGACTATAAGCCAAGTTACGTTTATGTGTATTAGTAAACATCAACAAGTATTGAATGTCCGTGCGTGCATGACTAACGCAGATATAAATACCGATTGCTTATTGCAATGACATCATGTCATAATCACAATCTACAAATATCTAATTTTCCTGTTAAAACACTTAATCAAGGTGAAATAAACTTCAGTGCATTGAAATAAGGTCCTTTTTCAGGCTCACGAGGACTCCAGTGCGAAGGGAAATACGCAAACTGCTAGGGGAAGATTTTGAGAAAGCCGAAATACCTTTTTTTAATTATTTGTGTACTTATTTAAGTAAATATACCTAAGTTTCTCGAATGAGCATAACTTTTTTTCCATAATACGGTTTGTTAATTTCTTGATGAAATATTTTTTTACATTGTATCAATAATAAGTATAAATTGAACAACAAAACCTGTGTCAACAACCTTAGGTTAATATAATAAATATGCCAAACAATCTTTTATTTAATCGAACCCACACAAAATACACTTTATTCCCCACATATAAGATCTATTTTCAACACACCTGAAGCGAAATGAAATTACAATCAAACGCGATAAGGTATCAATGTTACTGATAAAATTTCGCCGCTAGGCGTTCAGTTGATTCTAGGCAATATAACACAATGCGCGCTTTAATAGTCTTTGCGTTTATTATAAGCGAGGTCAGAATATATGCATCAATATGTGATCTCTGTGTGTGTAGAGAGTATAGTGACATTGAATATTTGGGCGAAAGTGTGGATTGCAGTTATACTAAACCGGTGTTATTTTCCGTCGAAGATTCTTTACCTAACATGGTGTATAGCCTAGATTTGTCATCAAACAACTTAAGTGATATTTCGAACTCGTATTTATATCGGTCGAAGTATATGAAAGAATTGATTGTGAGTAATAATAAGATATCGCGAATTGAATCAAATGTTTTGCAATTACCGGAACTTACGAAGTTGGATTTGAGTAATAATCTATTGGAGTTTATTGATAAAGATGTTTTTAAAGACATTAAAAAGCTGAAGTATTTAAATATAGCTAATAATAGATTTACAACGTTTACTAAATTAGCGTTTCATCATCTTAGCAATTTAAATAAGATTATCTTAGACAATAATAACATAGGACCAAGTTTGAGAGAAACCAACCTATTCCACAGATCAGGATTTGGTCTTACACATAAAATCAAAGAGATAAGTATAAGTGGAATAAATTTAAACATAGTTCCTGATAACTTTTTCGTAGAAGCATATGATTTGAAGAAACTAACGATATCTAACAACAATCTAACAGATATCTTCGAGATACCGTTCACACTCGAATATTTAGACATATCTGACAATCCAATTGATGAAATATCGAATGAAGACTTCGATATGCCAGCGCTAAAGATTTTGAAACTAAACAATTTGGCTATAACTGAGGTTCCTGATTACGTGTTCGCGGATTTACATGGATTGGAAAAGCTCGAGCTCGAAAGGAATAGAAACTTAACTAAATTTAGTATTTTATCCTTTGGAAGGGAAGTGTTGGAAGACGCTGATGATTTCACATTAGAAGAGTTGTCTTTATCTGGGTCTAGGATACCGAGATTGAATGAGGCTCTGGCTGAACCGTTTGGGCAACTAGTGAAGCTAGATCTACAGGGGAATCCTTGGATATGTGACTGCAATATTATGTGGTTGAAGAAACTACAGATTCCAGAGAGAGATTACGACCATTTGAGGTAAATTATTTTAACTTGTTATGTTTATACTTACGGAACCCTTTCTTATGTAGTATAGAAGTTTAATAAAAAAAAGTCAACGCAATTTACCTACCTAAGTACTTGTTTAATGTTTACTTGATATCGGCAAATCATTTCTATATATTAAATTCTTATTTAGGTTAGGACGTTATGGTGTTGATGTTTTTACTCTTGGATGCCACTTCACTCCTAAGTACTTACTCTAGATCTCATCCGTACTATCAAAAAGAATAGATAGTATAGAGGGGTCCTGTCATTGTAAATTTTGTAGTCACTGTAAATTTGCTGCCATCTATCGACACACGACTAAAACTCAAAATGAAAACGTATAAAATTATCAAAAAATGTATATATATATGGATAAATGATTTTATTATTTTTATATCATTTTGATCCATGTTCGTTCACTGATATCTAATCTATGTGTTAAAATTGTTAAATATGAAACGGTGTCGTCACGCCATCTAGCCGAGAATAGGCTAAAGGTGTGTGCGGCATCTATTCGAGAATGACTTTTACTTGAATTCCGAGGCACGTTTTTTCCTTAGACTTTATTCGTCTTATACGAAGTTACATATGTCTTTGGTACTATAATATATACATATAGGCATATATTTTTTAAATATTAATGCATAAGTAACTATGTCTGTTACCTCTTTTCTCTTTAACCACTGAAAGCTAATTTAAGGCCCGGGAATGAACATAGGATATTTTTTTATCAATCATCGTCATCATCATTCTACTCCACGCAGACGAAGTCGCGGGCAGAAGCTACCCACAAGTAATATATATAAGTAGCTAGGTAGAAGGTAGGTAATACTGGGTGGTATTAAAATCCAGACGAAACCTTCTGTGTCCTTAAAATTCTGAAACGATATAGACATTTTGTTAGAGATAGAGATCTTTATTTTGCATCCAATGTACATATTTATATTACATACAAGTAAACTACATAGTAACATACAGGCACATGGACCGTGGTAGGGTATCGCAAAAATATTTGTAACAAATCAAATTATAAATTTTATGTGACAAGCATAACATGACTTAAAAAGTCTTCGAGCAACACGGAAGCGCTTTATATTTTTGACCCGGTTTTTGCTAATGCAAATGACCTCAAACGCAGACAATAACATGCAAGCAAAGCAAACACAACATGCCCCATTTCTTTTGTACGCGTTATCTCGTAGGTGCAGTGATAATGATAAGGCGTCGATACGCGCGTTATCTCGCTGGCCATATCAGAACTGTCACGTCTGCCAGACATCTGATTAGCTGTAAGTATGGTTACGAAATATGTACCGGAAAAACTGAACTATAATCCAAAATCTCCCACAAGTCAAAACTAAATCGAATATCTTCGATTATTACGAATTATTTGTATTGGAATGACCCAATTCATATGGTATGGATATTTAATTACATATACTTGTGGGCCATGGTTATGAACCATATACCTAAGTACTATATTATTGCAAGTCCAATAGTAGCTGGGTGGTTTTAGTGGAGTAATCTTGATCTGATTGGAGCATATGCAAGAAAATAGGTACATATTACAGATACAGGAGGATAAACAATTTGTGGTGTAAATAAAAAAAACATATTTCCGTGCAGCTGAACTAGATGGCGCTATCTAGTAGTGTAATACTTATATATCTCCAGAGATGCCTATGATCTGTCCACAGATGCCGCTCGCCCCGACCACTGTACAACGCCCGCATCTTCGAGCTGCCCGACTCCTACTTCGTGTGCACGGCCGACCGCCACCTCACCGCCTTCACCGTCGCCGCCGCCGGCTTCTGTGTGCTACTGGCCTTAATAGCTGTGTGGTTCTTTATAGTGGTCCCTAAATGGCAGACTCGGGGCACGGAGTTAGGGCACTTGCATCCTGCGGCGGGGTACATGGTGCTGCCGAGCGTGCATTCTACACCACTGTAAATAAGTACACAATGCATGTTTACGTACACGCAGCCGGCGAGCTCTGACCTTATCCTTCTTTTATATATTTTTCCTCTTTATTCCTCCATATATTTTGGATTGTTCATTTGTATGGCCAGACAAAACCAATCATCATTGTTGTTATACTTTTTATCAAGCCTTATGTGATAAGGCCTGAGATGTAATTATGTCTATGTAGTATAAACGTATAATCGTTAAGTAATAATAATAAAGTCTGTGATACATAACAGGTTATTAAATAGTCATTGATTTAAAATAAAGGAGTTGTAAATAAAGTCATAATAAGGGTATAAAATAAATAATAAAGTTAAAAATCACTTTATATTTAATAAAAATACAAAAGTGTACAATTGTCTTACAATGACATATCAAATCTTTGTGCTAACCAGGCAAACATTTGTGCTATGAGATTCAGTATGAGTATTCACTTACAGTTATTAACATAATACTTTCAGTCATACATACAAATAATTTACATTGCACATGTTAATTAGACATGGAATTAAGCGCAAGGAACCAAATTCATAAAAAAAGATGTAAAAGATTCTTCTGCTTGTATAGGTACTAATAATTCTAATGGTGGATTGGTGGGTTTCTAATTCTTATGTCTCCGATACCCAAAGGTAGTCTGGAAGAGATCGCTCTTAAGCGATGAGACCGCCTGTTGTTACCTCTATTGTCTTTGTTTATGTTATTGTACATTTATTGTAAACTATGTGTATGTGAGGTGTGCAATAAAGAGTATTGTATTGTATTGTACTCTTATAAAACAGACCCCAGGTCTGTCAATATACAGATAAATAAAAATAATATATCTTATAAACCAAATTTACAGCATTTAGATTTGGAAAACGGTACAATTAGACAATGGTTTGGTTTATCTTACCCCAAACCATGTCTTTGAGTATATCATTAAAAATAGAAATCCTGAAATGTATTTATTTCATTTAATAACAACTGTACGACGTCAAAGATATGTTTACAACTTTCGCCTTATTACAAAGGAGTAAGGTGCAAAAGTGTAAACATATCTTTGACTTTGACGTCGACTGTACATTAGTTTAGTTAAAAAGTTACTTGATAACTAACTCTGTATATGTATTTATATTATTCATATGATGTGTCGGTATGAAGCTATCCGTGAAGCGGCCATTTTGTTTTGCCTCTCACTCTAGCGCGTTTTAGTGCGAGCGAGGCAAAACCAAATGTTACTTTGATTTAAAAAATTTAGTTGTACATATTTAAAAATTTAAAGTCATGTAAATTGTTTTCTTGTGTTTCATTATTCCTACTCTTTATCAACTCAAATCACATCCAATCTTACTTTACTTCCTTACTTAATAAAGCAGGCACAAGCAATTTACATAAGGCTGCATTTTGAGCATCTCCGTAATATTCATTGTAATTATTTTAAAAACACGAGTATCTAAATACCTTGACTTCTTATAAATCTATCGGTCTAAAGAAAGCAAACCGAACTACAGCTGACAGAGATACTATGAGAAATGTATTGCTACCTCATTCTAACTGATAGCTGTTGGTTGGTGCAAATCGGTTAGGCTACAGAATATTTCGTTGAAAGAGCTCTACTAACCCAACTATGTAAATTGAACTCTGCTACATTGATGTTAAAATCAATTTTTCACTGGCAAGGATTCATGACAGATTACGTGAGGTCAAGGCACTTTAAATACATTTTAATAAGTAATCAATTTAATATTGGACGTCCAGGGACTAAGTTAACTGTACAGTCAGGCCAAGATTAGGTAGCCTTGAAAGTAGACGTTCAAACACTCGGTTGACATAAAACGATTTCAAAATTTACTGACCAATATTATAATTAATTCAGTATAATTATACCAATTATGTTTACGATATGTTAAATATTACCAAGCAATCTTTGGTGTTTTGTGTATACACTTCAAATTGCACTATATATTTAATTTATAATGAATTTGTCATAATTTATTTTATTACCTAACGCAGACACACAACCTTCTCATTCCGTAGTAATGTATAAAAAGCAGTCTTAGCCTCGAGTACCAGCCGCGACTAATATTAAGAAAATCCTTTTCACACATAAATTAAGAAAAAGAGAAAAACAAATTTAACACAAGTTTAGTCTAAATTAAAAATTACGTACAGTCAGCAGCAATAGTTGCTAAGCGGGCCAGGTGTTCAAAAAGATGTTGACGCGACTTTATTGTTAAGAACATAAGAGCGCGTTAAGGTAAATTTGAACACCTCGCCCGCTTAGTAACTTCTGCTGCTGACTGTACCTATACATGTTAGCTGTCATTATATTGCAAATATCCTTGGTTTATTTTATTCATATTTGTGGCAAAATATCAAAAAGACGTGAACTATAGCCCTAATGGTATTCAATCAAGTGATTTAGTCAATCTACGTCATTTCTGCATCGATTTGTCAAATAAAAAGTGGAAGCGACATTATGAACGTCAAATTCCTATGACAATAACGGCTCGGCCACGACATTGCGCGACTGGCGACGGCGGCGGCCGCAACCACACGTTGGAGCGCCGTAACGTTTATAATGGCGCTGGTACACTTTGTCGTTGCCCAATCGCTGCAGACTGATGTTAGGCTAGCTGCCATGATGCCATGAATCTTACATTATGTAAGCGTAAATATACGCCTTTGCAATAGCCATGTGTAGATAAATCTCCCTACCGAATAAATAGCTTAAGATAACCTATGATATGGTATTACTCTATACTATTAGGTACTATACAAAAATACTAAAAGCTTTAAAGTTATATCGTATTGATATTAATGCTTTATAGACTGGTTTTGTTGATTGGTTGCATTTTATTGTTTTATTTCTTAAAGGCACAACTCTTTATTAAGTTAATGTCTTACACCTGCTTTTGAAATGAAATGATATTGTATTATACTTAGATTAGCAGTCTTGGTAAATGTGTAGGTATCTATTATTCATACAAAGGTTATATAAAAGAGTATATGAGTATATGATATAATGTTTTCGTTCATGTCAAGTTTATCGTGAGGTTCGGCGATGATATCTTAATTTTTATATTCAACCTAGATTTAAAAGTCTCTATTCATTAATTTTCTAATAATCTTACTAAATATCAAATAAAAGGCAAACCATCACTGGATTCGTAAAATCTAGCCTACTTACAATAAAGTAAAATTTGTGCATAACCTTACGACTAAACTATACTAAAATATGACACAAAAATGTACATATCATTAACGAAATTAATTTAAGTTTACATTTAAATGCATTTAGTTACAAAATGGCGTCTAAAATATGCACGGCGTTGAAAATCAGACTTTATTCCAAGCAGTTAAGTATCATTATTCATTACCTATCAATCTTATGAGGACAATTTTACAAGATTTTGATATTAAAGGTCAAATGTGTTTTTCCAATCAAGTTACCTAATTGATATAACCAGCAATGAAGCATTTTGCCTACAAATTCAATCATTCACTTCACACACATTTTATCAACATACTCCCTGTGAAGCTCATGATAATCGCATTTATATTTGTGGCTGAGCAGAACATACGAATTGCCAATGCTCAAGGAAAAGTAAAAGGTACACATTTCAGTGAAAACTCCCGTAACCGCGTCCAGACAGCTAATTTCTAATACCGTTTGCTTTTAAAGTGTGAGTGAAAAGGTATAGCAATCCTAAATGAATTCCTCATGTCATACCAGCTTATCAGACTACATCGGTCAGACGGTTTCTGAGTTTAACAATAGATCAGAATACAAAATGCATGGTCTTAGGGTATAATGTTAAACTTGCTTAGATAAGAAAGGTACCTTTAGCATGTCTAAATGAATTCCTCATGTCATACCAGCTTATCCGACCACAACAGTCAGGTGGAAGTTTCTCAGTTTAACCACAGTACAAAATGGTTGGTCTTCGAGTCTAATATTAAACTAGCTTAGGCATAAGAAAAAGTTACCTTCAGCAAGCCTAAATGAATTCCTCATGTCATACCAGCCTGTCGGGCCACAGCTCCTGTCAGACGGACGTTTCAGAGTTGAGTCGCAGGACAAAGCGGTTGCTCTTCGGGTCCACCACCTCTTCTGAGATGTGGAACTTGGGGAGCTGGCGGACGGAGCAGATCAGGGAGATGTCACCTGGGGAAGACAATTAGGTGGAGGTAAGTAAGGTAACAAATTACGATTAAATAAGTAGTAATAAGTAGACATTTTTCGCATGTTCTTTTCCGATATATATGTCCATGTATACGTCTATATATAACTGTTATCACGAATGAAGCGACGGTGTACGAGCGAAATAACGCTATAGACATGCATAACGCTGACCCGCTCACTCATTGCCATAAATGTATTTTCTTTCTTTCTTTCAATACAGGATTTGTATGTATAAAAATTCACCTCGTTTCTGCTTAAACTCCCGATCGAGCGCTAGTGGTCTAGCCTGTAAATCATCAGATATACACTGCAAAGGCCTCGCTTCTCGTTCAACATTCATTCATAGGTAATGAATAATGACGACCGGTCTGGCCTAGTGGATAGTGACCCTGTCTGCTAAACCGATGGTCCTGGGTTCGAATCCCAGTAAGGGCATTTATTTGTGTGATGAACACTAATATTTGTTCCTGAGGCATGGTTGTTTTCTATGTATATAAGTATGTATTTATCTATACAAGTATGTATATCGTCGCCTAGTACCCATAGTACAAGCTTTGCTTAGTTTGGGGCTAGGTTTGATCTGTGTAAGATGTCCCCTAATATTTATTTTTATTTTTTTTATTTTATTTTATAACATTACGTGTGCTTCCACTAGAAAGGCTCACCTTGTCTCAACTGGAACTCCTGGTTATCCGCTAAAGGCCTAGCCAGCAAGTCATCGGATATGAGCGCCCAGCGCTGCAGCGGCCTCGCCTCCTGCTCGGCCGCCAGCACGGGCGCCTCGACGAGGAAGGGCTCGAGGAAGGCGCGCGGCGAGGCGTCGCGCGCGAGGCAGCGGCCGAGGTGCGCTAGCACGGCCTCGGCCGAGTGCCGCGGCTGCTGCCGGGTCGCGCGCAGGTACTTTTGGAGGGCACGCGCTAAAACGAAAATTATTCCTTAGTTTTGGTCAAAAAAAGACAAATCCATCGACAAGAAAATAAAACAATGTTACAAAAAGCTTACAGAAAAATTGTGACACTAAAAAATCCAACATATGGTACAGTCAATGGCAGAAGTGAATGTGCGGACGAGCTGTTCGAAATTAACAGAACATCATTTTGAACGTGTCTAATGTTCTACTTTTGATGCTATTTCGTTTTCGACACAATCACTTCCCTGACAGAGCTTTGGTTCCATTTCGTTTATTCCGCTGTAACGTTTTTTCCGCTTTGTAGCGAAAAGCACTTCTAAATAAAAACCCGCCTAGCGGGTCGGTCTAGTTAAGTAATCGCTTATTTATTTTTTGCAAAACAACTCCGAATTGTAATAAAATCGTATAGGCCACTATTTTTTTTACCCAAAACCAAACCGTATTTTACAAATCCGTATTTTTATAAACGCAATGTAATACGTAAAAGTTTACTATACTTAACATTCTTTATCATAACAACTGGATGTAACTCTAAACTACGCAACGTGACTCGAATGTTAAGCGCGAGATCAGGATCTAATTATAAATTCACCCCGTGTACTAACAACAACATGCTTAACTAAATGTGGGCCTTATATCTATGCAGTAAGGCTTACAAATTGTCAGTTAGCATCGTGGCCAACGGTAAACAACTAACAAGTAAGTACATATTTTTTTATGAGTAAAAGCTAGACATACTGGCATTCATTCGGACGTTTATTGTAAGTTCATGAGATATTTATTTTATTTCATGGGAGTTGAGGTGACTTTTTCTGCAAAAATAAGTAGCCAACGACAGATATTTTCACAAAAATTATGATTTATGTTGTATTCATCTAATAGTTACTAAGTTACGCGACCAATAATGGACTTCAATAAGAGGTGCTAATGACTTTTAAATATGGGCGAGACAGGTGCCGCCATGACACAGCGGTGTCATGGATATGGCGTTAGCCGCAAAATCTAAACGTAAAAATATTATTTTAGGGGAGTATACTATTGAGTCTATAATGCGTTTTTTATCCAAAACACGTGTATCTAACACGTATCGTATTTTTTATTAAAAGGACGTAATGCCACGACCGCTCCATCCAGTGCTGATGGGCGGCGCGAGCGATGATCCGCGCGTCTCGCTTAAAGAGTATAGACTTGGATGATTTGTCTTGGGCGACACCCACGCCCCGCGCCTCCGCGAGCGTGCGTCTAGTTTGCGGCCTTATGCGTGTTCCGTCACGCACTTGGCCATTTTTTCTTTAATATGTGACATTTATTCCAGTGATATTGCTAACTCACCTAATGACGGGAACACAGCTTGAGCAGCTTCCCTCGGCCCTAGGGCTCCATTGGCGGCTGCGACGCGCACGCGACGTACATGAGCGAAGGCGTCTTCAGCGGCGCTCAACAACCGAGCGCGGCGTTTACGGACCCGGCGTTCGCGCTCCGCCTACAATCAATTCAAACATTATCAACAAATGTTAAAAGCTCTGTATAAATAGGTTACCTATAGATAAATTCGAACAAACGAATACAATTTTTGTTACATTTACACAATTAAATGCACAAAATTAAATACAACACGTGACGTTGAATGCACCTCAGCCCCTATCCAAATAATATATAAAAGATATCCAAAGATTCCCAGGGGTCGGGTAAAAATAGGGAGATGTGTAGTTTTTTTTTTCGGTCACCAAGCTCGTTTATACCTCCTCATAGTAGCGCTCGTTGTGTGCGGAGCCCGAGTCCCGGCGCCTGGAGCCCGCGCATGATCCCGTCGTAGAGCGCGGCGCTTGCGTCGTCGAGTTGCCATCGACCTCGTAAAATTTTATGCTGGATTGTTTCCTGAAATATGGATGGAGAGTTATTGGCTGCAATCATAAATATAAAATTTTACTATATAAACTCGCAATCGATGTTGCTCTCAAAACGGAGCAGAACTTTAAATCAGTTTAAAATTTTTAAATCATCCATCTAAAAACCGATATGCATATTATGGAAGTTGAATATTTGTATTGACAAAATATTGAAATATATCAAAATAATAAAAAAAATCATTATTAACCTTTGTGACTTTGAAATAGGAATCTTCTCCAAATAAGGATTGTATATGGGGAACTCAGTATAATACTTCTGCAGTACCCACACAGCTGCCCGCTGTATGCTGAGCTGCCCTATACAGTACGACTTGCTCTCTCCATCAGGGCTCCGGACTATCTTTATGTAATACACTGGCTCTAGGTGACGAATCTCCATGAGTATTACGGCTACATAGTGTATGAACAGGAGGGTATCAGCGAAGCTTGATACATAGGACACTAAAGCACTGTAATCTACAGCTTCTTCACCTAAAGCTAACGCTTTAGTGGCTTCAGTTATTTGCACAATGTAGAATAGCCAGTATGAGAATGTACATACAGCGAGAATTACTAAAGTTGTAGCTCTAAAGACAAAAATCCTTGGGAGAATTGCATTGCGAGGCCTTAGGAACACTGCCCATACTCCAATGGCAAGTAAAACTAATTTAAATGCTAAGGAGAGTAGGATCCCTTTGCATTCTGCAGTACAGGATAAAAGCTGCATTCTTTGGCTTGGCTGTATTGCTATGTTATCAGTCAGTCCGGGAAAAAATCCAATCTTTGGTAACACAACCATAGCCAATGGGCTCACAAAGGACACAAAAGATAGCCCTAGAGCTACAGTGGTCCCGAAATATCTTGAGCACATGAAACCGATCCCACTATCAGACTCTATAGGCCAGTTGCTGACATCCTCCATGGATTGTGAGCCTTCTGATGTGTTTCCAGTAACGGCGGTAGTGTTTTCGCCCCAGTTCTCATCCTGCGGAAGAATCTGGACTTCGATGACTTCTTGGCCGTCCCGGCCTGTCTCTGGGTTGATGTTAACACTAGTTTGGAAGGGAGCCATTATGTCACTGCCGTCTTTTCTCTGTGATTTTGAACTTCTGTAACAAGGCAATGATTATAACAACATAACAATGACATTTAAAAAGATTTGTTATTTTAAACATTATAATTTCATACAACTTTGACGTTTAAAATAACATTTGCACAGTCTGTGCTATCAAAATTGCTGTCAACTTAGCTTGGTCTAACTCTATTACTGTTTTTATAGTAAGTTTCTTAAGTATGTCAGTTCACTCATCACAACATACACACACATTTAAAATTTTCATTATTGGAACATTTCACCAATAAAAAGGGTTGTAAATATTGCTGTAACAGTCTAAACTAGATATCATATTTCTTAAAACCAGCAACTGTGAAACACAATAACTATAATCAATGTCATA
Organism: Cydia splendana; assembly: GCF_910591565.1. Lineage (NCBI taxonomy): Eukaryota > Metazoa > Arthropoda > Insecta > Lepidoptera > Tortricidae > Cydia > Cydia splendana. Next base: position 413,372 of record NC_085969.1, read on the forward strand.
AACAAACATAAATGCACCCTCTATTATAATGCACTCAGTCCAATTAAATTATTAAATTCCACTAATCCAATTAGAATGATGACTGTAAACAGCGTGTGTGGTAGGTACATGCATACCTACTAGCCCTACTTGATCAGGCATTTCCAGTTATAACTAGGTTGACATGCATCATGATATACTTTTGGCTTGTCACTTTATGAATGAAAAACTAGTTTTTCCGACATTTCTAATGAGATTCCTATCTCAAATGATTTTAAGAAAGGGATTTTTATGCTAAATTAAGGGCGGAGAGTGCGATTTAGTGAGCGTAAGCTTCAGAATTCGTAAGATAAACATACCGGGTACTCCTGTGAGTGTGCTGCCGATGTCTCGAGCTCCGCCGCGACCGACTGCTCAGCTCAGAGCGCACGGATTCCGTCTCCATCGTGCGACTCACCCATCAGCGACCCTTTGCAACCACAACCACATTCTTCCTGCACTTATCAAATCACGAAGGGCAATTAAAATGCCCAGCGCTTCACGGAACTCTGCACACGGAACACTACTTTTCAAACTTAACACGAACAATGTCTGCCTATGCTATCACAGAAAGCATCGGTGGTTTTCGATTTTCATGCGTTTAAGGCGAAATTAACGCTGCATTATCAATAATTACGGGATTTTTCACATAAAAGCGTCGTTTTATGGGTCGCTCGGACGAAATCACATTACAACCACGCTGCAAAATTTAATGTGCGTGTTCGCAAAATTTCTCTTAGTACACCTCACTCGCACACAAGTTGAAATATACGGCTCTCTCTATATCTCCAAACCACGGACCTAGAGAGTAAACCGGATAGTGTACATTAGCCAAAAAGTGTGTCCACATGAGAAGTCAAGGTGGGCCGTTGCATCTCTTTCTAATTAGGGTGACCATAATTCATATGTATGTGGGATATTAGGATAACATTGAATATATAGTTTGGCCAGGATCTTTTCTTATTCATGCATAGTTATATTAGTTATAAAGAATCATACTGTCTTTTCGCTGTACTAGTATTATGGCCTAAAAAGGGATGGATATAGTTTTTTTTTTCTCTTCTGTACAACGCTTCACACAACCTTAGGTACTTAATTTTGTTGTTCTAAAAACTGTTATTAATAGGAGTAGATGCTGGACTACGAACATGGTCAATCCTCAGGAAGGTGGTCCGCCGTAACGTCTGTCAAGAATACAGGTATGAGTGAGAGAGATAGGGAGACAGATATGCTGACAGAACCAGAGGGTCTACCGCGAACCGCGTTCGACGTGTCGCCCCTCTGCCACACTTACGTACGAAAGTGCTACAAAGAGGCAACACGTCGAAAGCGGCTCGGGGCAGGCTCAGGACACCCCCACTCTCCTGAGAGCCTTTTACAGTCTTTGCCGCGTTAGGTCCCAGGCCCTTCATAGCAAGCCCCTTTCTCAGCACCCATCATATAGACTGCCGCTTAAAATATCTGGCCGCCCTAGGCCCGGGCCTACTCGGCCTTAGGGCAAATCCGCCACTACCACAGGGTCGCGTGGGACCGCTACGGCCGTTTGCTATAGTTTTTAACTAGGACGCTTGTCACTGGAGCATAGACACCAAAGTTTGTATCGTTTGACGAGCATCTTTCGCTGTCTCTGTAATTACTCCTTTATAGGAGTAAAAGAGAAAGATGCCCGCAATTTGCGAACCTCGGTGTTCACGGTGGTAGGCCATCTGTGCGAAAAGATAAGAGTCGTGAAATGTAAAGAAACTAGTGATGTGCCGTTCCCAGTAAATTTTCCAAAGAGGGTAAATTCCCAGTAACGTTTCTGGTATCGTCCCAAATGTCAGTAAATTACCATAAAGTTCTATTTTTTTTTATTATAAATGTATCTGAAAAGCCCCCTCCAGACTAAGCGCGTGAATCGCGGGCGAAGCCGCGATTCGCGCAAGAGTGTGGAGGAGGCTTAATGTTTAGAGTTAGACTGAGAAAAGTCTGCAGCAATTTTGATAGCCCACGCAGTGCAAGTGTAATTTTACACGTCAAACTTCTATGAAATTATGACGTATAAATAACACTTGCCCCGCGTTGGCTATCAAAATCGCTGCAGACTTTTCTCGGTCTAACTCTAAGGACTTTGGATTTCAATTTTGGCAATGATTTATTCTGTATTGGCTCTCATTTCACCAATTTAAACATGCCGAAATAAATACATACCTATTCATATAAACTTACTTTTAAGTACGTAATAAGAATTGTGTAACACTGATTCTCATCGTGCCGACACTGCCGACATCATGGTCACCCTAATGAGTTTGACAATGTTGACTTGTATTTTTATCGCAAAATGTAATCATTGTGGCTTCCTTGTGTAACAATATTCCACAATTAGAAATTCTTTCACTCCTGCAACCTTTAACGCAACATTTATTCACCATTTTTAAGAAATTTTTCATTCACGTGTTTTGATAACATGTCATCACACGTTAGGGATACCAATTAATATTCAAAGTTACTACAATGTCTACCATATCAAAATTAATGTTTTTTTTGTTGTGCACATGCTTGGTTAAATCAGTTAATAATATTGACATCATAATTATTTACAAATTTCTCAAAAGATATCAGAACCTTACTCTAAATATAGCACTTAAATAATATAAGAAGGTATTTAATTTCAGTAGTATATTGATATAAATACTACCACAATGGTATATTTTTAACATTGGCAACATGTGCAAGTGAGACACCGCGACCCACCTTTGCTATCTCAAGTGGACCGTTTTCTCTAGTCTGGTACGAACGTCTTTCTGGCTCGGTGATAAGGTTAAATTTAGTATGGCAAAAAAAGTGACAGTTCACTCCATCTTATAACTTCATGCTCCAAACTTATTACTGTTTTTAAATTTAGTAGGATAATACTACCAGACACGTTCGGAAACCTTAACATAATCCTTGTTAGATTTGCTGTCATAATGTTATTTTGTAACAAAAAGGTTTTATATTTAAATTAAATAAAAAAATCGTAAATTACTGTATTTATAAACTTATCACGTATGAAAATACAAACAATTGTTAATTTATATAATTGCCAAATACTTTTTTGAAAATGGTCATATGATAGTGATATTGGCGGTCAATTCAAATATGTAGAACACAAGATTACAAGAAAAGATAATGATAAGATAACACTTTAGTTACGGGCCGATAACTCGTTTGTAGTACCTTTAGTCATGAAACTGTTGTTTATTGTGTGGAAATAATGGACAGTGGGCAAAATCCAACCCCGAGGAGACCGGATAGGCGCGAAAATGTGGCTGAGGACCTTCACTTGGATCGGGTGGTGGCATCGCAGCCGGAGATCGGCCCTACACCTCCTGATGGAGGATACGGGTGGCTAATAGTGTTTTCCGCCGTCATCTATCACGTCACGGTACCCGGAGTGTTGACGCTCTACGGCTTGATCATACTTAATGCCATGGGAGACTTGAACCATCAGCAAGACGAGCTGATGAGGATATGGGACATGGATATAGCTTTAGTGCCTGTGATAATGATAGTGATGAGATTGCTCCTGGAGTCTTGGTGTCGTGCTGTGGTGAAGACGTTTAACATGCCGAGATTCATCGCTCTCTCTGGCCTGTGCTTAACTGTGGCTGGGATACTGTTGTCGAGTTATTCGACAGACGCAAACAGTAACGACCATATAATTAACATATTCTCCGGCATGTTTGCAGGTACGTATTGTTATTAATTGGTCCATTGACTTTAAAGTATTCAGCATGCGATTGTAAGGTTTTATGGCCGGCGATGAATGGAACAATGTGTTTTACTGCTTTGTTTACTTATCTGTACAGGCGTGGCGCCGCGCAATACATACATAATACCAACACATGTTATTGATCAATCAGCGATGATCATATCTGTGTGGTTAGACAAAGGGAAACTATTAGTCAGAGCATAGCTGAAATATTTCTCATTTCGTCACTGTCACTTAAGTATATGTAGTTTTTCTGCGTTTATGCCGTTTATGAAACTAGGTCTAGATAATTCCATTGAATATTTTTCTTAAAAATAAGATTACATACGTGCCTAAGCAAATATGATTAATTAGGTAATACCTAGCTACTTGCAACTATAAAGCCAACCTCTAGCTATTTTATATAAAGCAAAATTTGCCAAGCCCATCCAATCTCCAATCATAAATAAAATAACCAACCTCTACATTACAGGTGCGGGCTGCGCGCTGACCGGCCAGCAGATCGAGGTGATCATCACCCACTACTTCCGCGACCGCCTCACCACGGCCCAGCGCCTCGTGCGCATGGCTCCCTCCGTCGGCAACTGCCTCGTCCCCATCCTCGTCGGCCGCCTCTGCACCTCCTACAGCGACGGCTACGTCGTCGTCATGATATACGGCGCAATACTCATGCAGAACTGCTTATTTCTTGCCTCTTTCACTCGTCCTGTTTACATCGAGAGAGTCATCAGAAACACTTACAACATGCTCCGCGACGCCGTTGAAGATGATGATGAAGTTATATTTTCTAACCAGAGACAAGAAGACCCGGAGAGAAATGTACAACCACAGTCCAGCACTCAGCAAGATGACGATGCTACCGATGTTGTAGTATTCAAATCGAAGAAAAACGCAAAGGAAATAGTTGATCCAACGATTCAATACAGAGAAAAGACAGTCACTGTATCAAATCAGCAGAACCAGCCGAGATTCTCGTCGGATTTCAGCGAGATTCTAGCGGCGTCTACGAACCGGTTTTCTTCTGATTTCGGTAGTCTGGATGTTGCGAGCTATGGGAGGGTGAGCGGGTATCGGGAGTTGGAAAGTATCGACAGGAGTCAGCCGCAGCCGTTGTATCGAGAGACGACGGAAGCGCCAGGCCAGGTAGAGCGTTTTTATCAGCATACCTATAACTTTCTCCGAACAATGCCTTTTGCAGCCTACAGAACTTTACCTACAGAATACCTATATAACTGTTAGAATTTTCCTCGCCAGAGCGTGGTGTTCGGCGCCGAGATCTCCCCTGGCACGGCGCGCCGCACCGCCTCGCTCCGCAAGAACTTCATCACCGTCGTCAACATGCTGCTCGACCTCAACTTCTACCTCTACGCTCTTCTGCACCTCACCACCACCACGTCCATCTTCGTGCTGGGGGTGTGGTTCGCGCCGGTGGTCAAGGCCAAGAATGCGAGCATGAATATTTGGGGGGCAAGTATCATTATTATTATAGGAAAAGACGTTCATGTTTCTCCTAAACGACCAATCCGCTGCCCTTATGTCAACCAAGAAACGGTTCACTGAATCACTTTACCTTAATTACCATGAACCTTTAAGAATTTTACAAATAGGCCCGTCGGCTCTCGTCTTTTAAAATAAAACTGGTATGCATACTTACCAAAGTATCTTTTGAACATTCCGTTCTTCAAAATGTTTTGACTAATAAACCTAACCTAGCCCAATTTGGATTGGAAATTTTGTACACAACTTGAATTTCTTGGGTGCAATGACACTGGATTGTATAATCGAATACGGCGAACTTGTGCGAATAATGACTGTAGAAATCACAGTTTAGAAGTCGACGATACTGCCCTTTTCTTCATCATGTTAGTGCAATAGTTCTTACTTAAAAGACTGTACACGAAAAGGATTGTGGAAACTGACCATTTGGTATCTGCGTAGGTGGCAACGCTGATGGCAGCCGCGCACGGCGCAGCCCTCTGCTTCATCATGCTGTGCGTGGTGCTGCCTAAAGCCATCCACGAGAAAGCTCGTCTCTGCACGCTGTTCTGCATCGCTGGTGCAATGGGGTTCTATGGTGAGTGACACTCTTTCTATGTCAAAATTACTGGATTTCCTTCTCTAAGTGCAATCTCCGGCTCGATTAAATAAAAAAAATGGTCTAAAGTTACCCCTTTGTCCCCAGTTAGGTAATTATCCCATTTGACGGTACTTTTGTCTCTCCTTTCCAGGCATCACCCTCTCCACCAACAAAAGCCTGCTCCTCATCTGGTGCATGTTCGCCAGCTTCTCCACCGCAGCCACCAGCATCATCCAGCAGCCCCTCTACAACAGCACCCTCAACGAGTTCGACACTACCGCGACCACCACGGCCGCTAATGTCATCGTCGCCATATTTCTGCTAGCCTGGTCTTTGTCAAGGAACTATGCGTATGTGGCGTGTTTTGAGACTGCTGCAGTGCTACAAGTTGTTACTGCTGGTGTGTTTTTAGCTTCGTCTTTTAGAAGAAGGCGGTGATTGTCATTATTTTACCTCACATTAAGATTTTAACTACAACTACGACTATGTGATATGTGTTAACACTTCCTTTTCATGGCCTCTTAATTATTTATAACAATTATTTCTTCTTTTTTATAACAAAATAAATAAAAAACTGTGAATCACTGAAGGAATTTTCAGAGCCGTAGACTTTAAATTATGTTACTGATACGACAATAAACACTAGGTTTTAGAACGTTTTGCTATTCCGCTGTTAAAAATGTCTTTGATTATTACTTGGTAGGTTTAATGTTAGTTTTAAGAATAATTTAAAAAAGTTGTTGAATTAAATATATTGAACAAGATACCATTATACAGATACATTCAGCAGCAGATGTTGCTAAGCGGGCGAGGTGTTCAAAATTACCTTGACGCGCTCTTATTCTCTTAACAATAAAGTCGCGTCAAGATCATTTTGAACACCTCGCCCGCTTAACAACTATTGCTGATGACTGTACAATATTATTTTGTTAAAGATCAACTTTTATTTGACAAGTAAACTTACTTAATGATTATACATCACAACCTTTCTTTTTTTTTTCATTTCTTTTTTGTGGACTTAAAAGTAAATATAAGTACCTATAGTTGGTCAAGCAGATCTTGTCAGTAGAAAAAGGCGGCAAGTTTGAAAAATGAAGGCGCGAAGGGATATCGTCTCATAGAAAATTTGAATTTCGCTTTCGCTTTTCTACTGACAAGATTTGCTTGACCATCTATACTTAAGTGGTGTGTTTAAATATCTTGATTCAAAATTGCCATATAAGCATTACAGTATTTGCCTACCGTTATTTACGACTTACGTAGACTTAAAAAAACTAAATAATTTGTATTTACGTCTTTTATTAGTTCATAAGAGATCAAATCGTGTTTATAACATAACTGATGTCGATAAATAAAATATTTTATATTTTACATGTCTATTGAATTCATTTCACATACATTTGTGTTAATTGCTGTAATTTAAAATAACAATTAATCTATATTAAACATTATATATAGTTTTTCGTTACAAAATATATTGTAGAAATATACCGTGTGCTCCAAATAAAAAAAAACCTTGTCCACTATTACCTAAGGTCGAAAATGGTTTGTACAGACAACGTCAATAATGGTGACAGTAAAATATCATTATTATTGATGCTTGACGTGTGTCAGTTTTCTTTCAGATACTTTTAAAATCGAGACAGTTACATGAATGAGTTAACTATTACAACAAATAAAATGAAATATCTTTAAATATAAAGTGTAGGCGAAATGCATTACGTACAAATACGTACGTTACATAACATTTCTGACATATTACGATTTCACAATTTTATTTAAACTTAATAGCCTTCAATAGTAAGCAACTAAGACTATTTAGAACTAGAATAGCACATTTCAGAAATCATAAGATTATTTTATTAACAAGCATAGGTTGCAAATTTAATAAATAGTTGCCGATAAGGATAAACATAAATAAATACCTTTAATTATAATTTATGATCGTCTTTCTCCAAACTAAAATGTGGTGTAAAGTATGAAACAAGCTCGATATACACATAAAGTTGAGTCCCACGCCCAGCAGTGGGCACTACACACTTTTGACTTTGTGACGTTTTTAAGCAAAAGGTACCATAGTATTGGGTGGTCTGATGTACGGCGCCCGCACCTTCCCCGCCGCCGCACGTCGTCATACCCCGTCGCCCCCGTACCGCGCGGGCGAGGACTCGTGTAAGCGGTCGGTCTATAGCATGTATGGCGCCCTCTACATTAGCTGACGTCACAAATATTATACAATCAATAAATGTTCTATGCTGACTGTACATTGTGTGTTAGGTGTGAGGTGTAAAGCTCATGCTATAAAGAACCCTATTTTAACACTAACTACGTACAAAACAGCCGTGGAATGATTATTTTATATGCGTTACATTCTAGTTTATTAAAAACCGTTTGCTTTCATACGAAACTTTACAATTTACAAGTGGAATGACATTTGTTATACACCTGCAATAATGTAATAATAGTAATAATACGTGACACAATAATAGCCCTAAATTATCTAGCCCAATATAACGCCTCTTCATAAAACAAATGCGTCAGACAAATTAGATACATGGACATCATGGACGATGGTACGTGATGGTGCAGTCAAACTCAAAACCTAACTTAACAAATCCATCATTTCATTTTCACTTTTCTTTACATTTCCATTCTCACTAGTCGGCAGAAGCGACTCGAATGCCGACCAATCCTGCTTCATTTTCGTCTGGTTATTCTGATTATTCGCCCACTTATTGTCAAAGTTCCCGCTAGGGGCACTAGGCGGCCAATTTTGCCCAGTCAATGGCTGATTTTGATTTTGTAACTGGTAATTTGGCTGTATGTTATATTGTGGGGACTGTAAGCTAGGATTGAAGCCTGTAGACTGATTAAATTGCGATGTCGGAGACTGTATTTGGTTAAATTGTGTACTTGGAGACTGTATTTGGTTAAACTGTTGGTATTGTGGTGTCGTTCCGGGAGATTGCAGTACGGGGTTATAGTTTGGGGTATTTTGAGGGGGTTTGTGTGAGAGTTGGTTGAGGTTGGACTGTAGGAGGGAGGAGGTTAGGTCGACGGGGCGGGAGGGGGGAGGTTTGGAAATAGGAGTGGGGGTGGGGAGGGGTTGGTGGTTCATTTTCTGTGCCACCTTTTGCTGCTGCGCTATTCTGAAAAGAAAATATGACTGGTGATTTTTTTATGCGACGTCACTAGGAAAGCGTACAACCCGGCTGATGGTAGCGGTCAACGTAGCCTATGAACGCTTGCAACTCTTTCAGTAAATACGAACGAAATACTTCCGAAATAATAAAATTCTACAACAAGATTAAATGTAATAAATATCTAAACAGCTCAAAATAGTTCAAGTAGACACTAGGACACATATGACTTTGGGTTGCGTAATAAATCGATTATGTCTTAACACGTATATTGAAGAGACATTAAAAATAAAAAAATTGTCTGAAATCGTAGCTAAAGTGGTGTCATTTTGTAGGACAGTTTCGTGGAAAGATTACACTTCGAGTGGATCCCATATCCGGTTTGCATATATTTGATTTGTATGAATCACATTGATAACAAAAGACGTAATAGATAGCAATTCAACCCATTAACAACTGTTCCTTTTTTAGGGTTCCGTACCCAAAGGGTAAAACGGGACCCTATTACTAAGACTTCGCTGTCCGTCCGTCCGTCCGTCCGTCCGTCCTTCCGTCCGTCCGTCCGTCCGTCCGTCCGTCTGTCACCAGGCTGTATCTCACGAACCGTGATAGCTAGACAGTTGAAATTTTCACAGATGATGTATTTCTGTTGCCGCTATAACAACAAATACTAAAAACAGAATAAAATAAAGATTTAAATGGGGCTCCCATACAACAAACGTGATTTTTGACCAAAGTTAAGCAACGTCGGGAGTGGTCAGTACTTAGATGGGTGACCGTTTTTTTTTGCTTTTTTTTTTGTTTTTTTTTTTATATGGTACGGAACCCTTCGTGCGCGAGTCCGACTCGCACTTGCCCGATTTTCTTATATTGTAATAGTTTTTCTACCGGTATGTTAATCATACAAACTTTTATTTAAAATTAATGAATAATTATTTAAAATAAATAAATGTACCTGCCATCACTTAACATTAACACTTACCTTTGTTTATCTTCAATTGATAGAGACCCTCCTGTGGCTGTAAGCGAGCCCCCGCTGCCGGTCAAAGAGCCTGTAGGCGCGGAGCCCTGCAGGCCGAGCCCCGCGAATAACTGTTCGACGTCGGAGGCCGGCGCCGGCGCCGATACTAAAGTGTCCGGTGACGTGGTGGAGTTCACTAGCGCCTCCATTCCTCTGAATCAAGTATTATTTATTCATTAGGATTTTATGTTAAAACGGATTTGTAGTATGGCACAAAAATATATGACAACTCAATCTTAATCCTATCTTATAACCTTTAAACGAGCAATTCTTGTTTATTTATTTATTTATTTATATGTATATATATTTCGGGGATCTCGGAAACGGCTCTAACGATTTCCATGAAAGTTGCTATTGGGGGGTTTTCGGGGGCGAAAAATCGATCTAGCTAGGTCTTATCTCTAGGAAAACGCGCAGTTTTGAGTTTTTATATATTTTCCGAGCAAAGTTCGGTCTCCCAGATATTTTAATTGATTAAGACGGAAAGAAAAGACCAGGGTAAGTATACTCAACGGTAAAAATATGGGTGTAAACAACTTACTCAAAAATATGTCCCATAGTTCTTAATTCACTGACATAAGAGTTATGAGACATATTTTTGAGTTGATTTGTACAGTGTACACTCATATTTTTACCGTTGACTGTACATGATAAACTAAGGCAGAATTTGCCAAACTTTATATAAAAGGAGTCAATCACAGTAAAAACCAACCAGTTTCATGAGTGTCAAAAAATCACAAATGTGAATTAGATTGGCCTAAATGTTTTATCAGACTGAAAGAACCACAATTATTATACGTCAAAGAGCGGCGGTTTTCCGACTTCTGGACTAAGAAAATAAATTCAAGACTTACTTGGATTCATTCTGTATCGAGTTAAGTTGCTCCAACTTGGCCCGGTGTTCCGCCTCCACTTTCCCGATCATCTGCTTCACCAGCGAGATGAGCGCGTTGAACTGACTCAGGGTCAGTCCGTTCTCGACGCAGAGCGGCATCAGGAAGGGCAGCACCTTGGTCGCCATTACTTCCTTGGTGATGCCGAGCTTCTGGTGGCTTAGGGCTAGCTTGTAGATACCTGGCAAAGTAACGTAAGTAAGTAAGTAACGTAGTGTTAACCCGAGGTGGACAAAAGCCGTCGTTCTGCCTCTCTATCGCTCTCTTATATTCGAGCGACGCCATGGATTTTTGTAAAATTGAGAAATCAAATTTGGGACAGTAATATAGTAAATACAGATAAAATTAAGTGTTGCAAATTTTCACTTGGGAATCCCGAATTTGAATTACATGGTTCCGAATAATGCCTAAACTAACCTAACCCCATGTTAAAAACTTAAGCGGTTGCTTATTTGCATCTTAACCACTGCAAATTATACTGAAACCTCACCTAAAATCCCAACAACACAGCCGGCTCCCTCGACGGTATCTGCGGCAGGAAGGGAATGATCTCATCCAGCAGCCACTTGTCCAGGTGCAGGATTACAATAGACCCTCGCCAGCTCTTACCTAAGATGCCCATCAATACAGCAGGCTCCCTCGAGGGTATCTGCGGCAGGAAGGGAATGATCTCATCCAGCACCAGCCACTTGTCCAGGTGTTCCAACAGTTTCCCGATGCACAGCAAACAGTTGACCCTCACTGCGAGATAATTGGTGCCCAGGCAGAGCTTTTTAATGCGGGGGAGTAAAGCGTTCTTCATTGCTGAAAATATATCAAAAAACATAAAAACGTATGTAATTTTCATTGCTGAAATAATAACGAAAAACAGGTATTTCTATCTAAATGAAAAGTATGTTTCTAAAGCAGCCATTCTCTAAGTGTGTTCCGTGGAACCCTAGGGTCCGCAAGAATTTAGAACAGTATGCTTTAGTCGCCTCGAAAAATTTTACTATGCAAAAAACATACTTCTAAAACCTATTGTTTTATTGTAGGGTTCCATCAAGTATTTCGCTTTCCAAAAGGGTTCCGTCAAAAAAAAGATTGAGAACCGCTGTTCTAAAGGAAGGTTCTGTCTATATGAAAAGTTGTAGAAAAAATTATACCAGGTGAAAATAGGTCTGCCTTCAATTTTTCATAAACTATGGTTTAAGAACTTTATTCTCAAAAAGAATTTACAACTATACACATTTTACGTACCTGGGTAATCAATAAGTGATGCAAATGTAGGTAACACTGACAAACATAGCTCTTGGATCTGCTGAGCATCAGATTCCAACGCTCTGTACAACATTGGTAATATATCCGTCTTCACCTCTTCACCGGGCGTCAGTTTTAGTAATAACTCCATCTTCTGCATGAATATTAACAGTATCTGTATTGGATCTTGTATTAACATCACCGGCTTTAAAACTGGTAATATATACTTTATGAATTCCTCTTTAGTGGAATTTTCAGCGATTAGCAAGACATTTGGTAGCACAAATGGCACCATTGGGGCATTCACAAACTCTTTAGTGAGACATGGGAGAATCCGGTAGATGCAGATGCGGTGTGGCATCTTTTGAATGATCTGAGGAAGGCCCTTGTAGAATTGGGACTTCTGCAGGTTGTCCCATTGGAATAAGGAGTCCAAGTAGTTCAGTGTCTTTACTCCAACATCTTCAAAATATGGTATCTGAAATATGAAATATGTTACATTAATTAAAATTAAGTCATTAGAAACAGTTTAAAATTAATTGCATATTAATCTGTTTTTTATGGATTTATTATTTAAGGCACAAAACACCTATATGTGCCATAGCAGCACATTTAAATGTGCCATAGCAGCACAAAGTTATGTATTCTGAATATTTTAGTAAAATTAGCATGATAGAATTGATAGATATAATTATCCCAACATTTACAGCAATAAGTTGGATCAAAAATACAATAAATCTCACCTTCAAGAACTGATGAGGATCAGGTCTCAATTCAGGAGTAACATTAAGCATTAACTTGACATATTCCCTGAGCCCATCAGCCACACAGGACAACCGGGATGGAGACAGGTTCCTCAACTCATTGGCAAACCTCTTAAACTTTCCATAATCACTCACAATGTTGCCTAGAGTCTGGTGATTCGGGCTGTGTGTGGCATAGATCACCATGCCAAGAGAATAGATGTCACTTGCAGGGGAATGTGAGGCAGAGAGAATATACTCTGGAGCGAGGTAGTCTAGGGACGGCTGGGTTAATGCATGCATGGCTTGGCAGTACTCGTTAAATGGCCAATATGGAGCAGCCCCTGGGGAACTTTGATTTGCAATGCAGAAGTCGAATCCAAATATCTTCCAAGCTCCTTGCTGATTAACTATAATAGATTCTGGACAAATATTATGGTGTAAAAGTTTTACATCATTATGTAGGAAAGCTAATCCTTCTGCTACTTGCATTAGACCATACTTGATTTCTAGTTCATAAAGTTTGTAATTGTTTAAATGGTTCGGCGGTGGCTGCGGCATGTTTTCCATATTACCAAGTATGTTAGCTAAGCTCGCAAAAACGGGTTCTGTAGCAAAGGCCAAGCTCTCTCGACTCTCCTCGAGGCTGTGCTGGACTGTCAGGATCTGAGGGTGCCGCAGCTTAGTAAGCTGGACGATACCTCGCTTCAAGGTTTCGAGCATTATGTCTCGATCTGCCTTTGTAAACCTGTCAAGTAATTTCTTCTCGAACACAAATATGGAGGCTTCCTGTTTCGTCGATTTCTTGTACCCTTTGTAAATTTTCCATAGTAAACCTGCAAAGCGATGTATCCATCATTAGAATATCCAGTAAGACCATTGTTTAATAGGTAAATATGTGTAGTACGAAGAAATTACCTGGCCCAGCGCTGGCGATGAACTGCGTAGCCTCAAACTCTCGTGTTACAGGGTTCCCGGGCAGCACACCGGACAACTGAGACACTGTGTTACTGACCGATGAATAGAACTTATTGAAAACCTCCATATCGTCCCAGTTTTAACTTTTTGGGAATGACACATTCAACAAAATCATTACAAAAAAACACGGCCAATCCTACGGATATAAATGTCAATGTGACAGTTATTACTCGTTCAGAAATTGGTCAGATATTATTACTAGGATCATTGTAACCTACAATCGCCGTCTGCGTCCCTTTCTAACGTACTGTATTGCTAGAAAGAGAGACAACAGCAATTAAAAACTAGCACACCTACACTGAAAAACTTGACTGTTGATCAAAATATATATCCGGTGCTATGTAGATCCCCGAGGCCAAATCTTTAAAACTTTACAAAAAACGCCTCTCTTACGTCATTGTGTGACAATCAATCAAATAGTCAAAATCTCTATTTTCATTTCATTTACGAAAAATAGAAAACAATAATGGAATTTCTATTAAGAGTGGCTTTAATATTGTTTGCCATGATACCCTACAGCATATCAGAGAGCGTACCAGTCTCTACGGAGCAGTACCATCCTTTGGGACCGCTCGTCAAATGCAGTTTTCTCCCAATGGAATTCCTGGACTGCAATGAGCTTGTAGACCATAAAGGGAACCAATCAGCTAAGGAGGCTATGGGCCATGGCTGCGTGAAGTTTGGAGGCGTTAAATACGAGGATGTAGAGAAGGCAAAAGCGCAATGTAAGCCGTTGGAAGGCATTGAATGTTACGGCCCAAGAAATTTTCTCCGCGAGGGTTTTCCTTGCGTGCGATACTCTGGGCATTACTTCACTACGACGCTTATCTACAGTATATTGTTAGGGTTCTTGGGCATGGACAGGTTTTGTCTAGGACAGACTGGGACGGCAGTGGGGAAGCTATTGACACTAGGTGGGCTGGGTATTTGGTGGATTGTAGATGTTGTGTTATTGATCACGAACAGTTTGCATCCTGAGGACGGGAGTAATTGGAATCCTTATGTTTAGATTTATATTTAAGTTAACGTGATATAAAGTAAATATAGTTCAGTGTATTAAATACATGGGACCTGGTAACATCTCAAATGGATGGTGGAACTTACTGTTGTAAATGGATGTGTTTGAGAAAAATGTCAAGTTAATGTACACTGTATTTTTTATACTGGACTGTAACTTTTAATCTACTGTTGAGGCTGATATAGTTTATAAATTTTAAAACTTGTCTGAAGTTATGTTCTCATAATTTATGTTGAGATTAGTGTGATGTTATCTTTAAAGAAAAACCTTTAATAATAAAAGGTTAAACATTTTGCATTTGTGTGATGTTACTTTAAAGGCGCGTCTCGATATCGCGCGGCGGCCGCGCGAGCAATGTTCGACCGCGACACACCTGCATTTTGGCGCGCGAGCCAATTTCGACACCATCTAGAACTTATGCGCGGCGGCCGCGCGCGGCAGGCGATCCGACGATCGACCACATTATATCACAAAAAATTATTATTCGGAACGAAGTATAGCCAAATAGAAAAAATGATCTGTTGCGATAATCACTACATTTACTGTTCAATAGAAACTGTTTAGTGCCATATGATTTAATTAAAGTACGACACTTTTCATTATCCATGTATGCTGCCGCGCGAGCCAACTGAAATATATACACACCCCTCCCAACTGCGCGCGAACATTCCTTTGCCGCGCGTCGAAACACCGACAGTGAATGGTTCTACGCGCGGCGCGGGGCGCGCGCGCCAATGATCGGGTTGGCGCGCGCGGCGGCCCGGTATAGGCTTGTGCCTGCTCGGTCACTACAGAGAGCGCTCCGCTCTCGGTCAATCGGTCAAACGAACTAGTTCGGTCTTTTAGTTCCTTTAGTTCAGTTCGGTCGTTGAGAGCCGGGAATTAATAGGGAGTCGATTTTTCATTGGTTTCTTTCCAATCTTTGGTAACTGAATACAATTTAACTTGTACGATACGATATGTCGATATTAAAAATTAAAACACCATAACATTTAGTTCAGGACCGACTCAAGCCTAGCCCGGTATCCTGCGCGCCAATGTTCGATAGCTTGCCGCGCAATATGGAGACGCGGCTTAAGAAAGTTTATTAGCTAATAAGAAATACATTTTTAAGACAAATGTTGCCTTTCCTTTGCAAGTCCCACAATATCCCAATCCCAGTCCCAAAACATTGCAAAGAGGAAAATCCAGTAAAAGTTGTCTCTGATGATCTGATGGATGTAGGTTTGGCTGAAGATGTGAGCTTTGCCATTTCATGGACAGTTTAATGGCGGCTCCATTGTTAATTACTCCGAGTGGACAGTAGTACAGTACAGTACTTCAATGGGGTTGGCCGGTCGAAGTATTTAGCAGATGGCGCCAGCATAGCTTGCCCTCTCAATCCTTAGTTGTGGCAATTTTTTTGTTTTTTAATGGAATTTTTATAAGATAAGATAAGACCTTTATTTGCATACCAGTATGTTACATAATGGACCCTGGAAGGGTATAACAAAACATTGTTCATTAACTACTTATTACTATTTTGTGCCCTGGATGCCAGCCCTTTTAGCCAAATCTCATGGTATAATAATATACTCCGCCTGGTACTCTCTTCCCATCTTTTCGTGGTCACGTGACTGACACAAGCCTACGTCATCATGCGACAGCGCTATATGATAATATGCGATAGCGCTATATAAAGTGGAAATGTTATTGTGACGTAGGCTTGTGACCACTCTGGGAAGAGAAGACCATGTTTTATTAGACTATGGCAGAATCTCATAGAAAAAGGGGCAAGCTATGATGGCGCCATCTATGCAAACCTTTGACAGTTGCCAACCCCATTTAATTTGGTAGTGTTTGGTTTCTAAGAAACTTATGTAAACGAGAGTTTACCAAATCTCAAAATTAAAAAAATATTTTGCAAGTAGGCCTCATGGGCTCTTTTACAAGTAAAAATATAATTTTAGTATTATTTCATAATCAAACAACAATAGGTGTTTTATAAAGTTTATTTAAACTTAAGCCACCAGGGCTGAAGCGGTGCTGGACTCATACTTCCAGTTGGGGGGCAGCACACTCTTGGTCTTGTAGTAGCGCGCCAGCCTGTGGATCCTGGACTCTACGAGAATCAGCCGGAACTTGCTGTCCTTGTCTTTCCTGAAAGATAAATAAGTTAACTTTAATAATAGGCCAATTAAAAGCAGTTTTACTTTTAGTAGCAGACTATTGCAGTAATCAAAGTTTAATATTTATGTCAATTATATTACACAATCATATCACTGTGCTGGGAAATCAAATTGTTTTATAATAATTATAATATAACATTGGACAGACAGTTTTATGCTTATTTTTAACCTTTTTGTCATTAATGGGATTGCTCTCAATGTCAATCATGCCTGACTGTGAGAAGTGCTCAAATGTATGACAGTTATGGCTAGCATAATCTATGTCTTTGCTTTGCTGGAATATGCTTTGATTGCCACATTTAGACTGTAACAATTGGGCTTTTGTGCATTTGAACACAGCAACATGTGATGCCTGAAGATATGTAGTCTTTATCATTTATACCATTAGGATTTGATTGGTAATATGTAGTAAAATAATTTAGAAATTGAGCACCAAGTGATCGCAAATATTTTTTAAGCAAACAAAAATATAAAGCAGTATCAACTTGCCTATTGCGCTCCAAATGCTTCCTCATGGCTACAGCCTTCTTGATAAGGTAGTAGAGGTCCTCGGGTAGGTCGGGGGCCAGGCCCATGGCCTTCATGATACGGAGGATCTTTTTGCCGGTGACAAATCTGACTTGGGCAACTCCATGTGAATCCCTAAGCATGACACCTGGAATGCAATTGAAATTTATTTATTAATTGCATGTTAAAAAGCACAAATATAATATTTTAAACTTTCGCGCTTTGAACACATATTAACTCACATTTATAGACGGGTCTAACGCGAATTTTATTCAATTACCTTGATTTACCGACGTTTCAATCAATCAACATCAATCGCCGAACATCTTCTTACATCTGGCACAAATCACTGGATTGAGTTGCATAGACCAAAAGTTGTCTCCACTGACCGCCATTATTATCCTCGAGTTGTGCGAGAAGCAATTGAAATCAAGAAACACCCCAGGAATTTTAATAGGGAGGATGGATTCAACTTATCGCCAACTTGGGAACCAGTGATACAGAAGTTAAAGCCATAGGATCTATCTTCGGACGTGTGCGTGGATATTGTGAGTGTTGCGTATCGGACTATTGACAATAATTAACATTATGTGTAGTGGGTGGTTTAAAAATGTGATGTCTACCCCAAACTTTTCCATACACTTTTCGTCGGGTAGTTGCACAAATCTGTTTTGACATTTTGCTGGGACATCAGTCAGCCGCGACCATGACCAGTGAAACCTGTGTCGAAACGTCGGTAAATCAAGGTAATTGAATAAAATTCGCGTTAGACCCATCTATAAATGTGAGTTAAAATGCACAAAGCTAATGGGTGTTACTACGGTAACAGAACCACTGATATTAATATGACTTGTACACATAGTGCAAATAATTCTTGAATATTGCTTCTTAAACATTCATTAAGTGCTCATTAAGTAACAAAGGCTAGTAGTTCTTTCTGATATTCAATTTACACAGACATATATTTATAATTAAAAATCTTAGGAATCCATTTCTACAATCAACATAAGCCTTTCTACATTATACCACAAAATACAACTCTCAATGGAGCAAGATTTCATCAGACTCAAATGACAATGATTCCGGTGCCGGGCCGAGGTCCCATATCTCAGGATATAAGCTATGCCAGTACAATATGGATTGGGGAATAAACATATAGCTTCATAAAGTTTCCACGTTTCCTATTCATTATTCCTTATCTTACACCAGAAATCAGGGTTGAGATCTAACCATCGATATCAGTAGTAAATACTAAATTAATAAAACTGTAGTTCTGGGAATCTTGTTGCCAGGTCAGGCTGCATAATACAGAATCGTGATTAAAATTAAATAATAAATAAGCATCCTGTTAACCAATAATTGATAATTTTCTAATATAAACGTGACATGTAAATTTACCATGCAGTGAAGTCAGAAAATTGATGTCTTGCTGAATTTTCTCAATCTTGGGATTTAAACATGTAATTTAGGTTCATTTTATAACGATTCTGTCATTCAGTAATGATTTCGTTTAATACAACACCATAGAACAAGGTTTCGGGAACTTACCGATCTGTGAGGGGGTGAGACCCTTCTTGCCAAGTTTGAAGATCTGTTCCTTGACATCGTCAGCGGTCAGTTTCAACCACGTGGGGACACTGCGGCGGTACGGCAGTGCCGATTGGGAAATACCCTTACTGAAACAGAAATTACACTTGTTATCCAAGCCATGTGGTAAGGCACAAAATTTCTTGTAGGTTATGTTGCTGTCACAAAACACTTCTAGACATCCGAAAACGGAGATTTAACTATCATTATGTAGCACAACTTGTAAATATGATGATTTAATAAAGTAATTACCCAGGTGCGTGCATACGACCCATGGTTGCGGCCTTTTCACAAAATCACCCAACTGACAACGACAACAAGTAAAATCAAAAAGATGGTGGCAGGAAAAGGATACTTTTTTAAACTTAGCACTTTGTGTCTCTGGTTTGCTAGTGCGACGCTCGATCCGGTTTTACGTAGCAAGTTCAAGTAGACTCGTGGGAGTACACTATTTAGAAACTATTTTAGTAGGAACACTTATTTAGAGGTATAAGCATATAAGCAATAAAATAAATTTTGACAAAATGTTTAAATTAATATATTTTAATATCAATAATCCAAATCCTACATTAATAACCACAGATATTGAAGGATTTCAACATGCCACAACTGTCACTGTCAAATTGACAGGAATTGACAAATCGAACGAATACGAAACCTCCTCATCTTCAGCCAGTGTTCTAAATATTATTCTCTAAAATGGCCGATTACGGCATATCCGAGAAAGAACTCAACCTCGTTAAACAGCAGGCCGCGAGGCGGGCCGAGCTGAGGAAGCAGTTTTTAATGCAAAGGACCAATCCCTTCAAACATGCCTCAGAGGCTGGTTATGTGGTATGTATTCATTACGTAATTTATTGTTATTGTACCCATTTTTTATAAATAAAAGTAAATATTATGACAATTATGTTACCATTTACAACGTTTTATATTCCAGTTCGACCCAGCTATCCAGAAGTTTATGTCAATGAAAGTTAGCCAATATGACCACTTCCAACCTAACCGCCGAACAAGTCTCTTCGGTATTTGCGCTATCGTGATCCCAATGTTCGCGTTCGGCTACCTGGTGTGGAACGACCGCAACACGCGCGAACAGCAGATCAGGAGCGGGGAACTCGTGTACAGAGACAGGCTCTTCAAATTCACATAAATTAATCATTGTAAATTAAATAGCAATTATAATATAGTGTACAAATCCGTGTATTTACAAGTTTAGTTTCATTAATTATCAGTAGTTAAGTTTGACTGTCCCACTGTATAGTTACATATGAAACTAATGTGGAATTTAGGACTAACTTTACATAAGAAACATCAATTTGTGTATAGTATAGTGCTGCTTCAATATGAAAGTTCCTCTTTTTAACGGTATCGTCTTGGGTCGTCCCATTCGTTTTTCGTCAAATTCTTAAATTAGTCCTATTCTGCTTTCGTCACTCATTCTACATTGAAAGGCACCGACGATTGTGATGAATGTAGAATGAGTGACGAAAGCAGAATAGGACTAATTTAAGAACTAGATGAAAAACGAATGGGACGACCCAAGACGATACCTTTTTAACTTTGTGACTAACCATTTACTGTGTAAAGTTTGAGAATCTCAGAATTTATTAACCAAAATTCAAAAGCACAGTAGTGAATTCTATCAAAACTTCTTATCTGACAGTTTTCAGCCGTCAATGTCAAACATTATTTCTGTCATCTGACATCAACATCTCTATTTCCTTGTTACTCAATAGTTTTTTAAACAATGTCTGATGGATATGGATTCTCTGAGCTGGAGTGTAAGATTATTCAGGAACAGATAAAACGGAGGCAGCTCATGAGGGCAGAATTTTTGAAGCAGAGGAGTGACCCGTACAAACATGCTGCAGAGGCTGGCTATGTGGTGAGTCGCATTGGAGCTGATCACTAGTTGTGAGTTACTTGAGTTAGGCGTTAGAAGGATTTTAAAGGTTGTGAAGCCTGAATGAAGTCTTTAAAACAAATCAAAGCATTATTTAACATTTTCTATTGTAGGACATTCCTATACAAAATAGATTAAGCCACACATACAGTAATCTCAAAACAAAAACTGCCGTTTTAACTTTGGACGCATAGATTGACGACTCCAGTAACATAAAAACTAGTTTGATGTATTCAAAAGGTACTTAAATACACAAAACAGTACGAAGCAGCCTCTTTTTAGGGTTCCGTACCCAAAGGGTAAAACGGGACCCTATTACTAAGACTTCGCTGTCCGTCCGTCCATCCGTCTGTCTGTCACCAGGCTGTATCTCACGAACTGTGATAGCTAGACAGTTGAAATTTTCACAAATGATGTATTTCTGTTGCCGCTATAACAACAAATACTAAAAACTGAATAAAATAAAGATTTAAATGGGGCTCCCGTACAACAAACGTGATTTTTTACCAAAGTTAAGCAACGTCGGGAGTGGTCAGTACTTGGATGGGTGACCGCTTTTTTTTTTGCATTATGGTACGGAACCCTTCGTGCGCAAGTCCGACTCGCACTTGCCCGGTTTTTAAATATCTTTCGTTAAATTTAAATAATCACGATTATTTAGCAGTGGCGCTAGTGTGCACGTTGATGGGCTCTAACGTTTTGTTATAATGAGGGTCTGATCATAGTCTAATAAAACATGGTCTTCCATTCCCAGAGTGACACGGGGCTACGTCACAACAACATGGCCGCTATATATAGCGCTATCGCATATTATCATATAGCGCTGTCGCATGATGACGTAAGCCCGTGTCAGTTAGGTGACCTAGATAAGACGGGAATGGAGTACCAGGCGGAGTATATTATTATACCATGGGTCTGATGATTAAATTATCTAGGAAATACTAAGATGTATATATATTTATAGCCTTATATCAGAATACATTTTATACTATATCTATAGTTATCCTTAATCTACGATAACCGATTCTGTGTGCCTTTGGGCAAAGGTCTCCCCCAATCTTCTCCACTCCTCCTTATTTTGCACTAATCTATTTATAAAATAGTGCAAAATATTGAAGCCGCAGTTTTGGCGACCTAAAATAAAGAATTAGATGGCGCCTATATTGACGCAACCTTACTGTCAGTGTCTTAGGGTGGTAGTGGTAGAGTTAGACCAAGAAAAGTCTGCCGCGATTTTGATAGCCCACGCAGTTCAAATTTATACGTCATAATTCCATTAAACTTTGACGTTTAAAATAACGCTTGCACTGCCTGGGCTATCACTTGGTCTAACATTCCATCTGTCCAATAAATATATTGGTCCAATGTGAATTGCGTCTCACATTTTGGCTTAATGAGAGAGTGAGACGCAATGACATTGGACAAAGAAATTCGACAGGTGGAATACCACCCTTACGGCTCCTCTAAAGTAGCTAACACACTATCGCACCGCACCAAGGTCATTGTGGGACGCACCCATAAGTAAGAGGGAGAAAGAGATATCGCTGTCTCCCTCTTACTTATGGGTGCGTCCCACAATGACCTTGGTGCGGTGCGATAGTGTGTTAGCTACTTAAAGCTGTGAGCTCGACTATATAGAGAAACATCAACTCCTTAGGAAATATCTATGACATTATTTATAACCATTCCAGTTTGACAATGGCATCCAGCGCTTCATGTCCCTAAAGACCTGTCAGACTGAGTACTTCGTGGCGTCTCCTCGAACGGCGCGGTTCGGTCTGCTGGCCATCGTGGCGCCCATGGTGGGCTTCGGATACCTGTGCTGGAGCTTGCGGGACAGCCTCGAGAGGGACTACCGCTGCGGCAACATTCGATATAGGGATAGGATTCATAAATTTAGATAATTTCTGTATGCGGCGTATGTGTAGTTTACTGAATAAATTCAGAATGTCATGATTATTGTCTATGGTCTCTGGAGTTTCTAAAGGGGCTATTATTGACTGAGCGAAGGGAAGGTATCCGTTTCAGCTTAAGCAAAAACGCTTCTGTATGTCTATCCGATGTTCTACTCAATAGATTAAATAACGCTTTTATGAATATCGTCTATGACCTTACTATACAAAAAAAAATTACATCGATCGATTATAACGATTTATTTTTACTATAAATGCGTATGCGTAACCAAGTATTCTCAGTGTTAACTTAATAATTTAAACATTGAGTTAAATATTTAATTTAGCTCATAGAAGAATTATCGGTCGTCCAGGGACTTGTCGCGGGTGATGACGGAGTCCTCAAACTTCACCATGTAGGTGGTGCCTTTATGCCAATGTGCAGTCACTTTTGCGGGCTGAAACAAATAATGCAGGATAAATATTACAAACAACACTTACTTTTAGGTTAAGCACACGGTACACGATAATTATGGTACTTTTCAGACAATAGATATAGTTATAATATAATGATTGCAATTTAGTACAAGGGTACTAAGGGAGGAAACGCGGGAGGGGTAAGTAATAGAACGTATACAAACCTATAATATATTGCTCAGAATATATAAATTCAATTAGTATAATTTTGAATGGCATAACGTGCAATAAGTATAACGTGCGATACGTATAACAATGAATTCTATAATTTTATAATGTATACTGAACTTTACATGTAATATCGTTTATGATAAGTATAAAAAGGTGTAACGTTGAAATAATATAATATACAAAACAAATACCACGCAATAAACCTAACCTTTTATTTTTCTGTGGGGTAACAGTTCTAACCTAACCTAACCTATTTTTATGGTAATAGTTTCTTTTTCTGTGGGGTAACAGTTCTAACCTAACCTAACTTAACCTACTTTTCTGGTAGCAGTTTCTTTCTCTGAGGGGTCACAGTTCTAACCTAACCTAACCTACTTTTCTGGTAGCAGTTTATTTCTCTGAGAGGTCAAAGTTCTAACCTAACCTAACCTACTTTTCTGGTAGCAGGTTTTTTCTCTGAGGGGTCATAGTTCTAACCTAACCTACTTTTCTGGTAGCAGTTTCTTTTTCTGGGGAGTTACATTTCTAACCTAACGAAACCTACTTTTCTGGTAGCAGTTTCTTTCTCTGAGAGGTCACAGTTCTAACCTAACCTAACCTACTTTTCTGGTAGCAGTTTCTTTTTCTGGGGAGTCACAGTTCTAACCTAACCTAACCTACTTTTCTGGTAGCAGTTTCTTTTTCTAGGGAGTCACAGTTCTAACCTAACGAAACCTACTTTTCTGACAGTAATTAGTTTCGATGACCTATGAAATACTGAGCTATCCAAATAATTTTACTGATGTTTTGTTCAGATACTTATATAAGATGTTATTCATTATTTTAATTTATATGCATAATGAATGTTATATTAAATGTAATTAGTTTATTTGTATGTTATACCAAACAGCGGTATATATATTGTATGTTATATTATTTTTATGTTATACTTATTGAAAATATAGATTTAGTGCATTATACATAAGATTAGTATACGTTTTGAAAGTTTGTAAGCTGAAATTATACCAAAAGTTCGTATTCATTATGATACGCACCCACGCGGGAGCCATCCAGACTTTTACCCTGGACGGAGTGACACTACACGTGCACACTGCGTTTACCTTTACGTCCACGTAATCAGTTTTCCAAATACCAAAGAATAATAAAATCTGATAAGTATCTAATCTGATAAGAGTATAATCACAATAACTTACGAATCCGCTCTTGGTGAGCACGGCCTCGATGATGCCGGCGTTGAAAGTGGCGCAGTTCAGCGAACCCTTGTCCTTCGGCACGCTGATGAACTTGTTCACCTGCAAATATATACGGGATGCTAATCTAAAAGGCACAGTGGGAGAAGTTCTTTTTTTACTTGGCTATAGGACCATGTACTCATCATCATCCTCCTGTCCTAGCCGGTTTCGGCCTCGGCGACTGGGTATTCACTGGCTAGTGAGAGCGACGATCGTGAGCTCTCAGGTGGCTGACGTAGCCTATTTTTGCGGTGAATGTACGTCCACACTCACCGCAGGTCAGCACCCCTCCGACAAAATTGTAGTTTACTACGTGAGTACCTACATACTACATGAGTATCGAACATACCTATGATTATCAAGTGTTTATTTCTCGTATGAATTTAAAGTTGTAAACATTTTAAATTTTTATAGGATATGAATACAATTGTCTCAAATTGTATGTATTGTATAAGAAAAGGTGAAACTTTTGTATTTACACTAAGACATATACTTTTCTGCAAATAAACTTTTAATTATTATTATTTAGAAATTCGTGTCACACTAACGCCTTTAGAAACGCGCTTGACCTTTACCGTTAGAATAGGTCTACAAAAAGAAAATGATGGAAGGATTCATATGGTTGTTCTGAAAGGTCAAGAATTCAAAACTTTTTCCTAAATTTTAATTTTATAGGCAGTTATATTTTTGGAGATAATCTGGGGTCACTTACCAGGGCATCCTTCTCAATGATGTAGTAAGTTCTCTCATCATCATTGGCGTGCTCCAGCTTGTCAGCTTCCTTGCCAAACAACACCTGGAAATACAAAATGACGCTGTCATCAAACAACAAAAACAATAAAAAGAGGTTTACGAATTAACTATCACCCAAAATTGATTGCTTGTAAAAACAGCTGCAACTGAAGCAGGGCAGTGTCCAGCTGAAGTAGATGGCGCCATGTTTTGTTGCCACTGTATGGATAGTAGAATGACATTGTCACAACCAAAGTTAATGCATGTCTACCTATACAAATTTAAAGCCCAATTTTTTCTTAGACTTCAACTCTTGTACAATTAATAAGATTTTTTTCTGAACCAGTTGCAACAAATAATTATTATCAGGCTAAGATCAATCTCTGTGCAGTTTGTAATTATAAAAAGCATTGATCATAATATTTCAGTAATCTTAACATATATGTGTCGTCTGGCGGTGACTTTACCTTCCAGAGTGTTGACTTGACAAAGAGCAGCATGTTCAGCAGCTTGATCTCTCTTTTGCTGCCTCGCTCCCGCACAAAGTACAGGTCCAATAGTCGAGTGCCCACATCTTGGCCTATTTCTGACAATCTACAACAATTAATGACAATATTTTAATTAAATCGTAACTATGCCAAGTAAGATATTTGATTTACTACCAGCAGCACCATTTAGCAGTAGTGATCCAAAGGACTCGAGCCTTTTAGATCTTTTTTTAGGGCTCGCCTCATTTCTTGACGCCTAAAAGGCTAAAAGCCTATTTAGCTCTTTAGCCCCCGAGCCTAGTTCTATTTAAGATCCTAAGGTAGACTCTTGGGAATAATAACCTTATTAAGGTTTGGGGCTAAAGAGCTAAAAAGGGTTTTTTTAGGGGCTTAATAAGGTTATTAGCCCCAAGAGTCTAGGCTCTTAAATAGAACTAGGCTGGGGGGCTAAAGAGCTAAATAGGCTTTTAGGCGTCAAGAGATGAGGCGAGCGAGCAACCAGATACATCTGGTTGCTCTAAGAGTGGAAATTAGCAGTATGGCTTGATGATGACAAGCCAATGTAGCTCTTTCCCTGTAAATTCAACAAAGGTGGCTCTTCGAAACTTCTAAAATTTACAATTTTGTCCCAAAGAAAACTAGTTGACCTATTTCTAAGGACTAGGTACAATTAATAGTAGTTGTAAAGACGGATTTAATATGGGATTTAGTCCAGATTTATCTATAATACGGAAGGAGTTAAGTCATGCAGATGATGGTATGTACGTACGTTCCTAACTATTGTACGTTCTATGGATCAAACTATTAAATAAACATATTCAAAACTTACTTATTCTGAAGTTCATGTATTGAATGTGACCGATTCTGGCAGTACTGGACAATTTCGGAGAAAAGAAGCGCATACAAGGCTAAAGAAACTTCGCCTTTCCCCTTACTGAGTGGTTTGTCCAGTATAGACGTTTTGGAGCGACTAGACGACATGTTTTAAAGCTATCTATAATCTAGTGTACTTAATATATGTTTTAACTTGTTATTTAATAGCCTTATATTTAACAAATAACACAATAAACTGTAAACGCAACGACAAACACTCCCATTGCAATGTTATGTCAACCAATTTTGACAATGACATTTGTGCACATGTGTTGCCAGGATTAACTACTATAAAAGCCGTAGCAGCATAGATATAATATACAGAGATAGCTTCCAAGCGAGCTGTCAGTGGGTCCACTTTTGTTTAGTGTACGATTAACAATGTGGCCCACCTTGCTGTAGCCATGTCGATAAAGTCATATCGATAAACTATCGACATTTCTTGCAATTTAAATTTTACTTCAAAGGTTTAACGATACCTAAAATGAACAAAAACGCTTTTATTCTTTATTGTGGTTATCAGATCACAATTTTATAGTCACGCCCCAGCAGGGAACCAAGGGAAAGTTCAGATATTTAATTAAAATACATACATACCTACTAAAATAGGTGTTCCGCAATAATTGAATTATTTTTTTATATTATAATATATTCATTATTCATTAGCATTTCAATTATGTTTATGTTTAACGAAGATATTGAAGCTTCAATTAATCGCTATTTCGTTCCGCTGTGTAGCGTTTATCGATATATAACATGATTAAAATCGACTTTTCACATCCCTAAAAGAGCACACATATACATTTTCACGCACACATACACAACCTGGTAAAAAGGGGACAGTGGGGGAAAGGGGAAGGTGGCCTATTTTATAAAGCTACAAGTTACAATTTACAAGCGGAAGTCTCGTTCTAACACATAGGGTTAGAAAGAGACTTCCGCTTGTAAATTGTAACTTGTAGCTTTATAAAATAGGCCACTGGATTTGAAGTCCATCTTGTCAACAGTATGGTTGTCCTTTTTTGACAAACGGCATTTTTAAAAGAGCAAGGAGAGCGAAATGATACTAGTTGCTGCGCCGTCAAAGAGAACAGACAGCGTTGGGGCCTTGCGTAGCAGACTAGGGCTCGCGGTCGAGTCCGTGTTTCGTTTACACGTTTCGAATACCCGTTTCCGAATAACACGTACACGGTTTTCTGGCCCGTTCCGCACGTGTAATTAAGAAACGTGTAATTAAGATCCGTCTCCACGGATAAACGGGTATTCGGAGAAACGGATCTTATTTACCCGTGGCTCCGGACACGTCCTTGACGAGTAGCGAAGGAACGAACCGGCGCGGCGTACTTAAGAGTTAGAAACAAGTAGACAAAAGATTCATGACGAGTTTCCGTCATATTTAACCTTATTCCGTGGTTCATAGAGTCGAAATTCAATAAACGGTTTCTGAGCAGGTAGTTTTTGCTTGCAATGTTGCAATACGAGTAGAAAATTAGAAATACAGTATACCTATGCTACTTATCAAAATAGTATTTTATATAAGACTTCAAATACTAATACTTTATGGTTTATTAATATAACTTGATAGCAATAAAATTAAAGTGCTTAAAAAAAATAAAAGCAATAAAGAGTATAAAGACTTTACGTTAAAATCTGGCCATGGATGATCTGGTAGGTGGTGGTAGGTAAGTATACAATATTCTTACCAATAGCATATTTTTAAACAGTTCTTATATTTTTAATCATTTGTATTCTATATATTGTATGGGTGAGTTTTTACGAATATATTCTGTCAAGCGGACCCCAGGCTCCTATGAGCCGTGGCAAAAATGCCGGGATAACGCGAGGAAGAAGAAGAAGAAGATATTCTGTCAATAAGAAATGTATATTTTTTAATCTAATTATTTTTTAAGTTACGTAAGCCAGACATCTTATTATTATTATAGTAAACCATGTAAAAAATAATAAATACAGTGTAACTCTATATAATGACATTAACGACACTGAAGGGACTGCGGATTTTTCGACGTTAAGTATAGAGAGTGGTTGTTAAATGGAGTGAAATAAAAAGGTCATCTTACTATTCTAAATATTCTAATGTATCTGTTTATAATATACTTAGGACACATTTTGCACAAGAAGAACATTCATGTCATACAAATAACAACGCCTATTAATTTATAACGTGTAACATCTTGGCAAAAGTCTAGTGCCCGAGGTAAACATGTGCAAGTTGATCATACAAAAACAAAAGACAAATTTTCTTAGAATCTCCGGTACGTCAGTCGAAGTAAACACGTGCTAGATAATAAAACAACAAAACAGCAAACAAAAAAACGTACACAGCTGCAGTTTTTATCAATTTCGGCAACTTAGAAAATATTTCTTAATGATGTATTATGCCGTACTGTTGTCATTAAATAGAGTGAGCGTGACGCTATATAGAGTGTATTACTGTATATAAAACAAGGTAAACCAATCAAAGTCAAGCAATTTCGACATTTTAAGGAGTTTGTCGCTAAATCGAGTGACGTTATAAAGAGTTTACACTGTAATCATGTGTATCTGCCAATAAGTAATGTATTTACAACTTATTTACAAATTTTACAATATTTAGATAATGAATTTATGAAAAGTAAGACTTTTCTTAAATTCATTATCTTATTATCATATAAAATGAACTTTAAGACTGTACTAATAAATATTATTTACAATTTTAGCAACAAAACGATTTTAAATTAAAGTAACTTGGAAAGACTGTATTTTACGAATTGGCCGACTAAGTGGCGAACTGGAGTCATACCTACTTACCTAAACACAATATCGTGTTCATTTGCTTCGATACATTTGCTTCTTTAATTTTAGCCGCTGCATTTGTTACAATTTCATATATGTGTAGACAGGTTCTCCTTATTACACCGACATAAAGCTTATAATTAGCTATGGCAGTTCTGATAATGGTTTGGGATGCTACTTGTTTTCGGCGATATCAGACAAAAGGGTAAAACAACACGTTCTAATGAATGGAACACCACCGGCCGGCATTTATTACCTGAGCACTAGTGTGAAAGTGACTCCAGTCAACATGAATGATTACCAATTTTGAGATCTATCTTAATGTATTTAGCAATATAATTGCAAGGTAACCAAGGAAGCATGGGTTTTTAAGGTTCTCGCGTGAAATCCTGCGTTTCAAATGCCGCTGTACTTTTTTTGCTTCGTTGGTAGATTAGTAACTAATCTAACAGTTAGGTAATTGATAAAAATAACAAATAACCACAAAGTAGTAGTAGCAGTAGCGTGCACAGAGATTTGGGACTGGGTAGGCAAAATTATATCAGAAAACCGGGCAAGTGCGAGTCGGACTCGCGCACGAAGGGTTCCGTACCATAATGCAAAAAAAGGCAAAAAAAAAAACGGTCACCCATCCAAGTACTGACCCCGCCCTACGTTGCTTAACTTCGGTCAAAAATCACGTTTGTTGTATGGGAGCCCCACTTAAATCTTTATTTTATTCTGTTTTTAGTGTTTGTTGTTATAGCGGCAACAGAAATACATCTGTGAAAATTTCAACTGTCTAGCTATCACGGTTCGTGAGATACAGCCTGATGACAGACGGACGGACGGAAGGACAGCAGAGTCTTAGTAATAGAGTCCCGTTTTACCCTTTGGGTACGGAACCTTAAAAAATGAGAGCTACTAACTCACCAAAAAAATTGCGTGATGGTTTTCATTTTGTTGTCAAGTCTTTTCAATTACTTCTTTTTTTGGCTAAACGAAAGCTTCGAAAACGCATCATTTTTAATAGTTTGCACACACACACACACACACCCACACCCACAACTTTCACAGATAAAATTATCCATTTTTTCACTAATCGCACTTTATAATTTCCGGCAACTGTTAACTGTTATCTCATAAACTCACCAAAACAAACAAACAATGGCGACCGAATAAAAAATGTAAATAAACTTAACCAAATACTGTAAACGAATAAAAAAATAGTCTCGTTTTTGCACTAAATTACCATAGCAAATGCTACTTTTTAAAATAGTCACGTAAACATCGGAACTATTCGGAAACTTTCGGGCGTCATTCGTTTATGTTTGGTACGAAAGACACTGCCTATTGCGTCTAAATGTGTGCGTTACTTGTATAATTGTGTGCTCGTACTTATAGGAAGGTCCACTACACTGTAACCGCGTAACGACGACTCACGGGGAGGCACACATAGAAAGATTTAGACGGAAATGTTTTCTGTCTTTGCCGTGCAAGGCACGTAGCGGCGCTAGTGCCGCGTGGTGTAAACTTCGTCGCGTAGAATTATTATAGATGATGACTTGATGACAAAGCTTAACCGGTAGATGGAGCGCTTATTAATTTTTAGAATGTTTTAAGTTATATCGATTACTGATAGAACGATCAGGTATAAATTAAATTAAGTAGTTTAAGAGGATAGACATCGGAATTATAGTAGGGTAGGCAGTGCCTTTTTGCCTTTATGAAGTGCACGCCACTGAGTAGTAGGTAGTATTTGTCTGCATACCTATTCTTCGCGAAACTATATAACTTACACCATTATATATAAAATGTGTTTCTTTGATTGAAATGTAATATGTAATGAAATTAACTTAAAAGCAATAATAGTAAAAAAAATTGGCCAAGTGCGAGTCGAACTCGCACACGAAGGGTTCCGTACCATTATCTATAAAAACGGTCACCCATCCAAGTACTGACCCCGCCCGACGTTGCTTAACTTCGGTCAAAAATCACGTTTGTTGTATGGGAGCCCTACTTAAGTCATTATTTTATTCTGTTTTTAGTATTTCTTGTTATAGCGGCAACGGAAATACATCATCTGTGAAAATTTCAGCTGTCTAGCTATTACAGATCACGAGATACAGCCTTGTGACAGACGGACGGACGGACGGACAGCGGAGTCTTAGTAATAGGGTCCCGTTTTACCCTTTGGGTACGGAACCCTAATTAAGGTTCTAAACTAGTAGTAGCAGTAGCGTGCACAGAGATTTGGGACTGGGTAGGCAAAATTATATCAGAAAACCGGGCAAGTGCGAGTCGGACTCGCGCACGAAGGGTTCCGTACCATAATGCAAAAAAAGGCAAAAAAAAAACGGTCACCCATCCAAGTACTGACCCCGCCCTACGTTGCTTAACTTCGGTCAAAAATCACGTTTGTTGTATGGGAGCCCCACTTAAATCTTTAT
This sequence comes from Cydia splendana, assembly GCF_910591565.1. Taxonomy (NCBI): domain Eukaryota; kingdom Metazoa; phylum Arthropoda; class Insecta; order Lepidoptera; family Tortricidae; genus Cydia; species Cydia splendana. The sequence goes on from NC_085969.1 coordinate 445,484, forward strand.
TTTATTCTGTTTTTAGTGTTTGTTGTTATAGCGGCAACAGAAATACATCTGTGAAAATTTCAACTGTCTAGCTATCACGGTTCGTGAGATACAGCCTGATGACAGACGGACGGACGGAAGGACAGCGGAGTCTTAGTAATAGGGTCCCGTTTTACCCTTTGGGTACGGAACCCTAATTAAGGTTCTAAACTAGGGACGAGTTAGTTCAAAATTAAAAATAGTACACTATATAGAATAGGGACACCTACTTCAATTCATATACAGAGTCATTTTTGGACCGTTAGCCATATTGTGCGAGGTGATTAGGTAGGTCATACTGAACAACTTTTTCTATGGGACCAACCTTGAAATCCCAAAAAAAATTTGGCCTTCCCATAGAAAACGTCGACATCGACATCCACTCGACCAAAATGTATGAAAAGCCAAAAAAAATTGTGATTTCGGAGTTGGTATTTTATTCTGTTTTTAGTATTTCTTGTTATAGCGGCAACGGAAATACATCATCTGTGAAAATTTCAGCTGTCTAGCTATTACAGATCACGAGATACAGCCTTGTGACAGACGGACGGACGGACGGACAGCGGAGTCTTAGTAATAGGGTCCCGTTTTACCCTTTGGGTACGGAACCCTAATTAAGGTTCTAAACTAGGGACGAGTTAGTTCAAAATTAAAAATAGTACACTATATAGAATAGGGACACCTACTTCAATTCATATACAGAGTCATTTTTGGACCGTTAGCCATATTGTGCGAGGTGATTAGGTAGGTCATACTGAACAACTTTTTCTATGGGACCAACCTTGAAATCCCAAAAAAAATTTGGCCTTCCCATAGAAAACGTCGACATCGACATCCACTCGACCAAAATGTATGAAAAGCCAAAAAAAATTGTGATTTCGGAGTTGGTCCCATACAAAAAGTTGTTCAATATGGCCTACCTAATCACCTCGCACAATATGGCTAACGGTCCAAAAATGACCCTGTATTGTATAGTTGGTTAAATATGTTATATTAACACATGTGTTAAAACTGTTATAAATAATTAAAAAAAAAAATTCGTACGCTAAACGAGTTCATCTGAAGTCAACATTCAATACTAGACCTTGCATACCCAGAGCTAGAGCATTGATTGGCTCAAACTGTTTCGGATCCGTTCGGGCCGGTCTTAAGTACCCGTGTAAACGGAGATACGTATCTGAGAAACGTTTCTTGGGAACGGTTCTTGGATACGTATCCGGATCCCGGCGGTTCCGTGTAAACCGTGTTCTTAGCACCGCCGGTCTTAAGAACACGGGTATTCGTTTCGGCGTGTAACACGGATACCGGGAGCCCTATAGCAGACTATAGTTCGTTTTTTTTTAGCATTCTTAGAAATAAGGTAAATAATCTTGATGTGTCTTTTAATTGAAAAACACGTTTTAAAAATAAGTTACGGCAAATATGTAACAATTATGAATCTAATACGATCATTTATGTTATAGTTATTGATTTTTAAAAAGCGTTTTTCAATTAAAAGACATGTCAAGATCGCTTACCTTCTTTGAAGTTCTTTCTAATGCTAAAAAAACGAACTATACAGCACCGCATCGCGACTTTGGTGCGGTCAAGGGTCAAAATATCTCTTTCTCGCTCTATTTTCATTCATTTCAATCAACAGCTTTTAGGCCAGAGTTTCGTCCTCTGAATTTACAAGTATGTTTGTGTGTGAAACTTCATCCCAGAAATTATTATCTACATTTAATTAAGGGAGATGCATCATGAACCCTTGTAAACGACAGCTACCGGCGGATGGTGATTGTGGAATTCTTTGTTCAACAAGGCTGGTGCTTATGATAATTAATAACCTACCTATACACAAGCATCATGCAATTTAGATGGCAAGAAAACAATGCGTTACATTGGTATTGTTGTCTCAAACATTTATTATATTAGATTTATCGGATAGGTATATCAGAGGGACCAAGTTCCTTTAAACACATCTCAATTAGGAGTAGGGTTACCAGATGACAGGAATTTTCCTGACATGTCAGGAATTTTGGCCTTTTGTCAGGAATGGGGACGGAACACGAAAATGTAAGGTTTTTTTTGAATTGATAGACATTTTTTATAAAGTACCTTTTTATTTACTTAAATTGATACAAATAATAAATATAATAAAACGCGGCTATCGGGTGGCCATCGCTAACGGCTGTCGTCGTCAAAAATATGAATGTCAGGAAAAATATTCGGAAATCAGGAATTTTGTCAGGAAATTCTAAATTTGTATCTGGTAACCCTAATTAGGAGGGCAAGCTGTCAGGAATCGATGCTTGTAAAGAAAAGGTATCACATGCGCGTAGACCACTGAAGTGCATACTTTTACACTACAGTTTTGAATAACCTATTTTGTAGTCCATCCAGAAAACCTAGGCAAGATCATTCCATACTCGTTGCGTCCGCCGGTTATTTTGATATCACGAAATCACATAAATTAACTTAATTAGTTTGTCTATCTGACCTGACTGGAGTTTTCCTCTCATCTAATCGAAGGTTAGCTGGAAGAGATCCCGTATAGGGATAAGTTCGCCTTTGTGCTTCCATTACTGTAATTTATTTTTGTAAACCTGTGTTGTGTACAATAAAGTGATTACTTACTACTATTAACTACTGCTACTATTAACAAATTGTTATCCCTATCCCTATTTACTAACCCATTTATAGCAACAGGATACGATGAAATAGTATACACGTGTATATGCGGTATATTAAATTCACATGAATCAAGCTAAAATAGTCCTTCCACAAAGATAATAAGAACTACGACACCTGCCGTATTAGATTATTAATTTATACGAATTTCGTTTATAGACCCATGTACCATCATATGGCCTAGTTTAGTGAATGACAAAACGCGTATTTGGGTACGGTGTCAAACCTTGGCCCACTCACACACAGAGAGGTCAATAGTTATCTTCCAAAAATAGTTTGTAGGTACATTTGTAAAAACGTTTTGGAAGGTAAGCATTATCAGAGGGCCAGGGTCTACTGCATAGAATGACCATGTATTGCGTATAAATATAAGTACCTACCTACCTAGTCGAAGTGCTTGTTGTTTGCTTCTGAATTCGGAATGAATAGGTATTTATAAAATACATATCTGGGGCCGATTGCATAACAAACTACAACTAATATTACAAGCGGAACTCCTTATTTAATAAGTGAAATTAGAAAAGGAGTTCCGCTTGTAATATTAGTTGTAGTTTGTTATGCAATCGGCCCCATGGAGACATTTTAAAATGTCAAGCTTTTAAAAGTGGCGGGGTCTCCTTAATAGAATGAGTTTTTCTCCATTTGTTAATTTATCAAGAGTTCATTGTCCAAAAACATATACGAGTAGGTAAGGTTACCTTGTCGAGAAAAGTTAAAATAACAAATATAAAATTGCGCGTCATAACAAAATTATCATTGCCCTTTGGCAAAACAAAACAATATTGGTATGTTTATATTCAAGAGTTTTACTGAATGGTATAGGTATATCTATATACAAAGTTACATCCGACATACTCACATATCCTCAGTTCCAGCTGGTTTCATTACTTTCATTTCACTGGAAGTATCTTATCAAAATCATGGTATAATAATATACTCCGCCTGGTACTCCATTCCCGTCTTTTCTAGGTCACCTAACTGACACGGGCCTACGTCATCATGCGACAGCGCTATATGATAATATGCGATAGCGCTATATATAGCGGCCATGTTGTTGTGACGTAGGCCCGTGTCACTCTGGGAATGGAAGACCATGTTTTATTAGACTATGATCAAAATGGATACCATTTTTGCTGAACAACCCGCTCTAAATAGAGCAGAGCTGGGTTCCTTGTTGGGGGCCTTCCCACGCTACATTCCACAGTCCACAGGATCGTCATTCAAAGATCTTTCTACCCTAGTGACTTCGAGAAATAAGATTGTCCAAAAAATTTGGGAACATTAGCGCCATTTTTAACTCGGAGGGAATTTTTTGTAGGTTGTCAATATGGCGCTATTTCCATATATTAATTTGAAATCAACCTTATCGGCAGCAGACAATGTGGTACCTTTTGATTGAAAACGTCCCATTAAATTGAAACCCAAGTTGTTAATTTGCTTGACCATAGCGGAATTCGCGACGAAAATATCTAAGGCGTAAGGTCACATGTACAACCACGATAACCACATGCCTACGACAGCTAGTGGATCACCTTGGTTTTATGCTATCCTATATGATTCTTTTGTTCTAGGTAGTTTTTATTTAATTCTTGTCACATGTACAACCACGATAACCACATGCCTACGACAGCTAGTGGATCACCTTGGTTTTATGCTATCCTATATGATTCTTTTGTTCTAGGTAGTTTTTATTTAATTCTTGTTAAACTTAAACGGGGAAACAAAGTGCGAAGGCGTGAAAATGAAAACACTCCATATTATATTGCGCGTGACGCAATCGTGCACTCAGTGACTCAGTGCAATGGGGAGGTCCTGAGGGCCTACCGCGAATCACGTTCGACGTGTTGCCTCTCTGTCGCACTTGTAAATTCGTATAAGTAAGTGTGACAGGGAGGCAACACGTCGAACGTAGTTCGCGGTAGGCCCTCTGCATAATGCAAGTTGCGGTTACTTTTCAGAAACCTTTCGGAAATTTCACTGTAAATAAAGAAAACGTTCATTTTGGATATGGAAAATCTTATTTTAAAGATTGGAAACTTCACAACCGAAACGTAGGTAGGTAACTTAAAGCGGATTGTCCACAACGTGGGTAGAACGAGATCAGTCACAATCGTAATAATTCTAAGTAGGTAGGTACAATATGACTGCTTTAAGATTAAAATGGCTAATAATCATCATCATTAGTCCATTTACTTGACAAGTAATTTGTCCCTGTCGTTCCGTAAAGGAAAGAGTGGGAGACGATAAATCGACCGGAGGAAACAGATTCATCCGAAGCTTGATTTTTGGATGATTTGAGGGGTGGGGGGGGGGTCAAAAATCGTCAAAAATAGATGACGTAATTTATGAACAGCCCCTATGTACATTTGCACTGCATTTAGTATTTTCGTACTTACCAAATAACAGTTTTAGAACTTTAAAAGTTAAGTACAGTTAGTGTTGTTATGGTTGATTTCAATATGCTTCGCGAAGGATCAAGAATGTTTAATCCATCATTGTAGTGCGAGTGTGGTAGAAGGGATCGGCGTACTGAGCTCGCACGGCCTGCCGCAGCGCGTAAAATACCTAAACTCGCTCAACGCCGAAATGTAATAGCGCTCTTAACTTAAAAGACTTGCCCAATCCATACGTTCGCCCACGTATGACTTTGAAATAGAAAAAGTATGGGAGTGATTCTTCTGCAATCTCACAATATTGTAACTCCTGCTATTCAGGAGCTATTTAAATTTTATTTGTAGTGTGAGATAGTAATCATCATCATAATTACTAAAGAGCGTTCTTGTCGGTGGAGTGTTATTTTAATTTTCTGATACTTGAACCTACAATGCGTTCTTCTTAACTTTAACTGATATAAGTTTTCCGCTGCCTCTGCTCTCGTAAATCCTGCCTTCTGGAATGTGAAGATGTCGTACCCTAAGGTGCATTGGCGGATTTACTCTTTGTCGCCCCAGGCCCTGTAGTAAGCACTAGTCGCCCCTTTCTCAGCACCCATCATTTAGACTGCCGCCCGAAATACCTGGCCGCTCTAGGCCCGGGCCTACTCATGCAGTCTTAGGCCAAATCCACCACTGCTAAGGTGGCCCATTTTGCCTCTTCTTTATATCCCCGGGGCAAAAGAGGGTTTATACATTTGTCGCCAATGTCTGTCTGTCCGTGGCATCGTAGCTCTTCAACGGGTGGACCGATTTCGATTTGTTTTTTTTTTACGTGAAAGAGGGCTTCCTTGCAGTGGTTATAAGCTATGTTTAATAGAAATCAAACCAGTAGTTTGAAGAGTAGGATCAGCTCTTTTCCACAACGATGTAAAGATAGCATTCGGCAAGACGCTGCCGCGACCCGGCTGCCGCGAGCGACCGCCGCCGCCGAACGTGGCAGCTGGGCGGCGCCGCCGAAAGCATTCGGATAGGCGCGACCGAGCGGCGACTGCCGACTGCCACGTGCAGTAGTCACACAGGAGCCAGTACTAGCAGTTGTGCGATTCGGTTGCGTGTATTATTTAAAATAACGATGTCTGACAATTTAAATATATGAAAGCGAAGGAATTGAGTTCCAATTTTCCTACCTGTCTTCTTTCCCCTGCCCTGCAATTTTCCTACCTGTGCCGACGGAAAATCAATTAAAACAAATAGCGGAAAATTTTTGGCATCGATGGCAAACATGTACGCATGAAATGTCCGAAAAAAAGCGGATCTATGTTTTTCAACTACAAAGACTACTATTCGACTGTGCTATTGACAATTGTAGACGCACATTGCAAATTTATTGCGGTTGATGTGGGCTCGTATGGAAAGGAAGGAGACAGTGGCATATTTAAAAAGTCAGTTATGGGAAAAAAAAAATCCGGTCAATTTAATGTGCCTAAATACTCGTCGTTTTCTTCGCAAGACGAACGGGCAGCGCTGCCATACCGCTACGGGAGCAGCCCGGCGGCGCGGCCGAGGTCGCGCGCAGGCCACGCCCCCCGGCCGCGCCGCTCTGCAGCCTGGGTCGGACGGTGTGTCATACAAATCCCTATAAAGCGGTGCGGCGACTGCCGGGTCGCGGCAGCCTCTTGTCGACGCATACCTTAAGACATTTTTGGCATAAATTGGGTTTTTTTGGTATATTTATTAGCGTAGAGGGGGTTGTTTAATAGTTATTAAAGACGTAATACGTGGTAATACTGACCCAGTTGACCCACCCATATTATATTATCTATTTTCTTACTCTAGGCAAGTGAGAAAAATGTTAACCCCCTCGTCGCAGAGCACTAAATGGGTTAACAACACAATTATGTAACAAGAAATGACTAATGATATCGTCCGTAATTTTGGAATGTGCCCAAGAATGCGTATTACGATTACAACTGTTTACCAGTTTACAGAAGTTATGATTTTGTTTTCCTTTCATTATTACTAGTCAATAGGAAATACCTTCATACATATTATATCCTATTGTCAAAGGATGATTGTCATACCCGCATATATTCTTCTTCTTTTGAATTGTATATTACTGACATTACTGTACTTAATTCGTCATTGTAGTATCATTATTCATAGTGCGTCATCATTTCATCAATTAGGTATTAGGGTAATTCGCGAGTAACTGGCCACTTTTAGTAACTGGCCGCCCTAAACTAAAAATGAATTCTATTCACCTATAAACAGAATTCATTTTAGTATAAGGTTTCAATAACTGGCCACCTTATGCTAAAATGAATTCTATTTATAGGAGAATAGAATTCATTTTCGGTTTGGGTTGGCCAGTTACTGGCAAATAACCCTATATGTGACAGACTGGTTGAAACAGAGACCATCCTCGGTTTCAATGTTCAATGGAATTAGATTTCCTCTATAAAACATTTTTGTTAGTTTAAATTGTTTAACTTAATGTTTATGTGTACCTAAGAACGAAGTTCATAGCAGTAACAAAGGTGTTTTGCAATATGTTTTGATTTGCCACTTTTTCATCTGTTTAAAGCAGCGGTCGGCAACCAGCGGCCCGCGAGCCTCCCTGGCTATTTTGTATGTAATATTGACAAATGACAATGTGTGATAAAGTCTTAAATATTAACAATATGCGGCCCGCGTCCACTTCGTTAACTGCTATGTGGCCCTTGGCTGCTAAAAGGTTGCCGACCGCTGGTTTAAAGTATTTCTAATTTTGTACTGACTATACATGGATTCAAGATGCAGGGAATTATTTTGGATGTTTGTAATAAAAAATAGTTGATTAAATAAACGTATTTTACTATCCTCCCCCTCATACAATTATGTAATCATGTAATTCTAATTGAGGTCATAATAATGGAACATATAAGCTCAAATTATTATTTGATCACACAATTCAGTGTTAAAAGAATAATATTCTGGCTTTTGTGCAGGTTAGCTGCCAGTTTGCTATATAACATGTGAAGTCTTAAGCCCCGATATCGAGTTGGCTCGCGAGCCAGCCCGGTATCCATTGCGCGCGGCTGCCTCGCGAGCCAATGTTCGATAGTTTGCCGCGCGATATGGAGACGGGGCTTTAGACCGCCAAAGACGTCAACTGACGCGTACCGCTGCAGCCCAATACCAACCTTCGTGTATCCGACAAGCTTCACGATAGGCGTGGCGTTAGGTACTGTTACCCTGGAATCTGTTTGACAGATATTATAATACAAGTAATATGACAATGTCGAGCTCTATAAGTGACTAAAACTTCATATTGGCTGCATAATATAGAGGAAAAGTGGCATGAAAGAGCCACTTTCATTTTTCGGAATAGGGAATTGAGCATAGGTTTTTATATAAAAAAAAACTCATGCATTTTATTGAGATACGTCCAAAATAATCCAAATGGCTCTTTAATGAATTTTTCCTCTATACAAAATGGTTACCTACTGTATCCTGTCAAATTGCAAAAAATAGGCAAATGTTACATCCAGGGCTTCTAACATGTTATTTTGGTGGCTTAATCAATATTTATATGAATTGTGATGAATATTTATCATTTTAGTTTTCCTTAATTTATTTATGCATCGTTAACATTAAAATTACAATGTTCCAGGTACAATACATTCAGGTATATTAAATTTGACTTACGTAAATTGTAAAATTATAATTATTAGAATGTTAGTATGACTTCAAAAATCAACAAAAGATCAAGTTAACAACATTTTTTCTCTCTTTGGTTCTCGGTTTAGGCTGTATGGCTTTTACAAATTTGAGACCAACACCACTTTTATCTATGGAACGATAAATAAACCAATTTATTTTGAGTATTGCAGATCAATGACTTAGTGGCCGTAAACTTATGCATTACACAGTGTAGTGCACTATAAATAACTTCGCGCTAAACCTTAATTAATTGAATGTTATAAAATTATGCTTATGCATTACATGAGCTATACTACGGTCAATATTTACATTTAACAGCAAGTGGACTGGACGGTTTCGGCCTCGAGCAAGTTGAAGTCCATCCCGTTCGGCCGGTTGAAGCCTGTCTTGATTCCGTCCCAGCCGTCCTCTACTTTATATTCTCCAGTTTGAATGCGGTTGTACACTTCTTGGGCCACAAGTACAAAAGCTTCTTCTACATTCATGCCTGTTTTGGCTGATGTTTCTACATGGTGAAGACCTGAAAATGGCTTTAATGTAGTCCAGAATTTGACTATGAAGCTCAAGGAAAAGAACATAGGAGCAATTGCTACATTCATTGCATCAGCCCAAGTCTTTAACCTTTTGTCTGTTTTATTGCATTTTTTTGACAATTTTCCTGCTCTTATACTGCACAACACCTCAAAATCCCCCATTTACGCCCACAATTTTTGACCACCACACACATATGAAAGGTTCAGAAAATATCATAGCATGTAGGCTAATACTAAATTGCTAACGTTCATCTTAGGTCCCATTATCAAGTGAGAATAAAAATATTTGAAAATGCAAAAGTTTGAAATTCACTACTTAAAATATAATCATTTTTCAAGCTAATTATACTTAGGTGTATAATTAAATAAATAAATGCACGTACCATTTTCTTCAGCAAACATTCTGGCCTCTTCACAAGACACTTCCCTTCTAGCACCATTCTTGTTGTCTGTTCCTACAAGGTCGATTTTACACCCCACTAAGGCAAACACTGGTCTGTGGGGCTCTATGTGCCTCTTGGCCTCCATCATCCACAGCGGTATGTGCTCAAAACTTGATCTGTTACATACGTCGTACACTAGCAGCGCACCAACAGAGTTTCTGTAATACGACTTCGTTATAGATCTAAATCTTTCCTGACCAGCAGTATCCCATAGCTGCAATTTAATTCTCGTTCCGTCTTGTACTTCTATTATTCTAGCGAAGAAATCTACCCCCACCGTCGGGTCGGATAACTGGAAATTAATGCGTAATTAACATATCAATCCACTAAAATTGACTAGAACAACACAAAAACAATGAACGGATGGTACCTCTGCGAACTTTCCATCTGTGAAATATTTCAGCAACGAACTCTTGCCCACTGTACTGTCTCCGATTAAAATAAGCCTGAACTGGTAGTCGAATATTGGATCAACCATTTTAGAAGCACTTTTATAAATAACATAAAATTGATACCAACAAAGGTTCCGTCAAAAATTACGTATCACCACAGAATAAATAATAGTACTACCGTACAGAAAGGAAACTTCCTACAAAACCGAAGTTTGACAGCGGTTCAGGGTCGAATCATGCCATCCCTTTCTAATATAAGGCACTATCCCTTTCGGCAATTTAGGGTTGTCAAAAATCAAGTGATTATCTTATCTGTGGTCGTGAACGCAAAAGGAAGTCAAGTGGTGCCAACCCTAATAATTGCTCGGAGCAATGCTGAGCCGACCGGAGCCGAGTTTGGCCGAAGTCAGGAGTTTCGCACCCCTGGTATCACATCAAATGACTTTTTTTTTCTATGCCCCTCCGAGCTAGAATGAAAATAGACGAACTGTCAATTGGCGCCACTGGATAGATAAGTTTGAGTAGAAATACAAAAATATTATAATAGAGTCTATGTGGTCTATGGACATCAACGTTGATAGAAAAAAAATACAGCGGCTACGGCTTCTTCGCGCTGTTTGTCCAATACGTAAAGATTGTAAATGAAAAATAGAAATATTATGTGAAATATATGTTATTCGTGTATTTCTTATACATAGTTAATTATTTATCAGTCGTTTCGTGCATTTAGTGCTTCTAAAAGTAGTTATTTAAGGGCTATCGGACAAGTAACCTATGACAGTGTTGGTGCTGCGAACGGTTTATGGACCTAACAAGGTAAGGACTCATTAAAATCATAATATATGTGACGTCCCACGGTCAAAGGTACCTTATGGCGGGTATGGAGTTATGCATACCCCAGTAATCTACAATAAATAAGCTATCGATAACACAAAAGATCAACCTTCTAGGTTGCGTAGTTACAGAGATATGATTTTTTGAAAATAATGTTGTGAAATGAGCAACTTTACGATAGAGAAGTTTTAAGTTTAGCCGCCTAAAAAACTATGTTCCTGAAGTAAGTTACATAGTTGACTACAAATAATAATACCTTATATATCTGAGATTAAAAAAATATTGCGACTTGTTCTGTAATGCAAATAGAAACTTTTGATATCGACTGATTTATGTGTATACTAACCAATCTCTTGAAAATAAAGTTTTATTTCATTTTCACGATTGATTGCAATGAGCTCTCAAGATTTAAATTTTATCTATTAGAAAACGACACTGACAGACAGTTTAAGCAATAAACAATACCGATTTAGAGGTGAAAATGTATTTTCTGACTTTTTCATATAAAATCACAAAATTGAATATTTTTACTTTTAATGTGACACACAATCAATTTTTCTGAGCACATATGAAAGAAATTCTGTCATTCAAATGAAATAAATCCTAAAACCCCAACTAAATACTATATTTAACCCCTTATGCCACTTTAAACTTACATAACAATAACAGTATTTGCTCCATACATTTACGAAAAGGTACCTTATGGAAATAAATCTAATAATACATCACTACAAAATATCAATCATATTACAGTTTATCTTTTATGAATAGAAAATATTAATTTACATTAAACTGCCCCCAATTTAATTAGTTCTTCGTCATAATAATCTTAAAAAGGACCAATAATTTGTATGTAATGAAAAGGTACCTTGTGGTCAAGTTACATGATGAGGCATGATGATGATGGAACAGTTAGGATAAACTAATAATATTTTGAGGTTAAGATGGTATAAATCGTCTATTTCTTATCAATAATATATTTCGGTTGCTATTGAAGATAAGCGGCATTGAGGTTCAATGACCTCAGATATTCCATAAGGTAATGCGTCGGGTATTGGCATTTTTCAGCAAACCAATGGCTGATTTACTGCATGCGACCAAACCAAATGAAGATTATTCTAGTTAAGAAAGACTTGACGAGAGTAACTTTGGTATAATAGCAGTCTACTTGGATTTGTGATGTCGGTCTATGTACGGTTATAATATTTGCGAGGCGCCCCAACCAGAACTGAAATTATCAAATTAGTTTTGCAGACTGCTAATACAGTTCTCTACCAAACTTCTTTTCCCGTATTGGCTAGTTTTTTTGGGAATTTTCAATCTTTTTTCCATAAGGTACCTTTTCTACTAAACTCTGAGACGACATTACTAGGCTTATAACTAACTTATAACAAAAATAAAAACAGGTAAACAAACGTTACGCATTAAGGTTTCAGATCACACAATAAAAAAAAATTGAGCATTTTTTCACCTCTTTACAAAACATTTAATATCTCCGAAACTAGAAACCCTCATAAGGTACCTTTTCCCGTGGAACGTCACATATAATGTGATAGAAAGCAAATTTAAACTCATTTAAATATCTCATTGTAATATTCAAATATGCCTACGCTTTCAATATTATTCAAAATTAATACAAGTACCTAAGTTATCATAAATAATTATTTTTGAAATTTATTTTACAGATAGCTTGATTACTAAAAAGGAGTGATGAGTTTTGCCCAAGTTATTGCTAAAATGAAGGATACTGTCAACGAATTCAATGAAAATAAAGGAAAATCTACACCTATCGGTATGTATTAATAAGAAACAAATAATAACTAGGTTCTACAAATACATTGTTATGTCATTTACCTAAATATTGAGCTGGGCTAATCTTTACTTTATGGACCCACGCTTTGGAGGGTGTGTTGGGTATGGGGGGGTAGAGGGTGCAAAGGGCTACCCCCCAGTCCAACCCCCATGGCGCGGAACCCCATGGTTATGGAGATATCCATGGTTAAAGTTTGTATGAAATTACTATGAAATAAAGGAGAAATGTAATAGCAGATGTCGATAGGTGCCGTTTTTTGTTAATTTATATTACCTTTTATACCACACCACCATCCTCAAGGTCACCAAAATCTCAAGGTCACGAAATTTTATGGTGACCAAAATCTCAAGGTCACCAAAATTTTTGGTTACCAGAATCTCAAGGTCACCAAAATCTTTGGTCACCAGAATCTCAAGGTACCCAAAATGTCAAGGTCACTTAAAACCGAATCAGAGCACCCCACTATCCACGTGGTCTTGTCTGTCCTACCCCTAGAGAGCAATTCCAAAAACGGAGGCGCGGAGGGAGGGCAGCCCTCGCCCGCCGTGACGGAGCGCGGGAATGAGCGAGGCGAGCGGCTGAGGCTGGTCGCCGAAGGCGACCAGTAAGCCGAAGCTGCGGAGCCGAGTGTAGTGAGCGTGCTTTGTCACGCGAGGGCGGAAGGGCTGCTCTTCCGCAGCGCCGGAGCTAACCCAGATCCAATAGCGTCACCGCTGAGGTCGAAGGCTCGCGGAGTAGCCCCGAGGTCAGCGAGCGACCGAGACCAAATAGCGAAGCGCAGGGGGGGGAGGTGGCGAGCGTAGCGAGCCGGCGACGTCCACAAGCGAGCTATGGTCTCGTCAGCTCGCGACCTCAGGGGCGACGAAGCGGGCCTTCGGGCGAAGCGCGCCCCCGCTCACCCCTCACCCCCTCCTTCAAAATTTGCTGTAATCCCTTATTTCTTAGTAATTCCATACAAACTTTAACCATGAATATCTCCATAACCATGGGGTTCCTCACCATGGGGGTTGGACTGGGGGGTAGCCCTCTCCACCCCCTCCCCCCTCCCCCCCTCCCCACCCCAAAAATCGTGGGTCCATAAAGTAAAGATTTACCTTGAGCTGCCTGTGTATGAAGCTGCCTTATTAATTAAGTAGTGGCGCTGTCGACTTTTAAACTCATTAAAATTTGATGTAGCATAAAACCAGTTACAATGATGTTATGCTTATGATTTTAAATAGAAAACATGCCTTTGCATACTTGTCATGATTAGACATTTTGGCATAGTTAAGCATGTAATTTATTTAGAAATTTAATTCAGGCAACAAGGCCCATATTACAAATACCTTACAGACTAACATACATATGTATTTTATAAACTAAATACTCACTATTAACATAAGGGTGTGTTAATCACATACTACACAGATTGTATTTAGAATTCTATTAATGCATCCAGTGGCGGATTTGCCCTAAGGCACAGTAGGCCCAGGCCTAGGGCGGCGAAATATTAGGGGCGGCAAATTGTGACAAAAAAATTCCCTGATGAAAACAAGAAATAACTCAAAATTTAGTCAGTACGATGGATGCTGATGCTGAGAAATGGGTGGCTACAGGGCCTAGGGCCTAGGGCGGCAAAGACTGGAAATCTGCCACTGAATACATCAATCAGAATTAGGATAACTAAGAAACAGTACTGGTTAGGAATGTTTTAACAGACTGAGGTAACTTATTCTGTGGGGAATCACCTAATGTGGTCCTTTTATGCAGGAAGATGTATAATAACATGTTTACAGCCATGGTGGCCCCTGAGGTGAAGCAAAGTGCGGAGGCGGACACGGAGATCACCAAAACCTGTGCAGTCCTTGGCTGTGATGACTTCAAGAACATGAATGATGAGTCCTTCTTCAGGTAACTATTCAACTTGATCATATTTTTAGGCAATACAAATGTCTGTTGCCCAAACAGTCATATCGTACCAGCTGTGTGTTTTTTACCTAAGACATTTTAGATATTAATAAGTGTGACAGGAAAATTATTGCTAAAAGTAAATTAAATAGGTTCTAACAATTCCTTTTATCTTGGTGTGTTTGTACCAATAGACCACATAACTAGTTCCTCCACTTTTTAGCATTTACCCAATGGGGTTGGCAACTGATAAAGGTTTGCATAGATGATGCCATCATAGCTTGGGGCTATTCATAAATTACGTCATTTCAAATTAGGGGGGAGGGGGGTCTGGACATCGGATGATGGTAGCATGACGTAGGAGGAAACGGGGTCATGGGGAGGGGGGAGGGGGGGGGGCAAAAATCGTCAAAAATCGATGACGTAATTTATGGACAGCTCCCTTGTCCCTTTCTCTAGTTGAGTTCTATGAGATTTGGCTTAAAGTGCTGGCATCCAGGACATAAAATTCCATTAAAACACATTTCTAGGGATTGACAGGGCAAGCTATGCTGGCGCCATCTGCTAAACACTTCGACTGGCCAACCCAATTGCAATCACAAGAATTTAGTCCACACTACTAAAATAATCTTGTATATTTGCAGGTTTCCTGAAGACCCCCAACTACGGCAAGTCTGGACAGACCTGACTGGCCGGAACAACTGGACACCCACCGACTTCTCTTACATCTGCATCCAGCACTTCTCGGTGGACTGCTTCCACTGCGACGCCAATAACGACATGGTGCTGAACAGCAAGGCGGTGCCGTCACAGAAGCTGCCTCATCATGTTCTTGAGGTGATTTCTACTCAGTGCTTTTGCTGTCCATTTTGGCATAGAGTAATATAAGTAAAGAAAGAGTGGTAACTCCATACACCAGTTTTCTTACCAAAACGCGCGTTATTTTGTAGTCGACATCTAACGTCAAGTAGGGGAACTATCACTACCCCTACTTGACACCGTCACAAGACTCACAAGTGTAGCTACTGACAAAAAATGTACTACTAAAACAATTTGCAACTAATATTATAAGCAGAAGGGGTTGAAAATAGACTTCCAGTTGATCTGTTTATAATATTAGTTGAAAATTGTTGGGCATCAGAGTTTTCGTTCGTTTTGGTGGCTCCACATCAAGTACTGACACAAGCACAAGTCCATCTAAAGCGTTTTAGCTAACTCTGGCTTGCGTTGAAGTGATAAAGTGTGGAGGGTTCCTCTGTAAAAACATCATAGGTATTTTCATAAGAATTTGACGCTTATGGTGGCATTCCCACACTCTTGTAAATGAAAGTTTAGCTTGATCCAATGCTAGGTTTTCTAAAGTGACTGCAGTCCGAAAAATACAGTCCAATTTTCTAACTCGGAAGGAAAACTAGGCCTTATTTAATTTAATCTGTTGCAAAACTGCCCTCCTAACGAAAAGTGCAATAACTCGAGTTTTGGGTCAAGTTGAGTTATATACATATTCGCGTTGAGCATAACGAGTTCTATATTTTCTTCTTAGACAGTTTTAAGGTATCTGTAACGTAAACATGTTTTTTATTAATCAAAACTGCAATATCTGAGGCAATGACTTGTGATTTACTTATGAAGAACGACATAACTGTAGTTATCGCTCTTATGCTTAGTAAAATTGTGATAACAAATGTTAGTCCAATAACTAATCATAAACGCAATAAGTGAAGTTGTTACACTTATGTTTAGGATTGTCAAAATTTGAATGATAAGTTTATTTAATAACAAGGCAATACAACTAAGTTATTGCATTTATGTTTAGGACGATGGGGCACAGACAGTATAGTTTTACCAATAACGGTGCAATATGATGGCAAGTTGTCGCATTTATGAGTAGTAAAATGTTCACTGCGGGGTGAAGGGTACGGAATAAGTTTCGATTTTGTGCCATGAGCATCCATCAGTCGCCTATTT
This sequence comes from Cydia splendana, assembly GCF_910591565.1. Lineage (NCBI taxonomy): Eukaryota > Metazoa > Arthropoda > Insecta > Lepidoptera > Tortricidae > Cydia > Cydia splendana. The sequence goes on from NC_085969.1 coordinate 462,119, forward strand.
TTGTTAGATTTTTTTACCGAATAATATAATTGTCAAAGTAACTGATCGCATAAGAAACACCACGCTGCGCTCTAAAACCCGCATTGCTGACGTATGCGAAAAAACCGCTAGGTTCAAATGGGACTGGGCCGGTCACGTCTACAGCATGCATCCGGAGAGGTGGGCTAGCTTAGCTACCAAGTGGATGCCGGTAGAGGGACGTGGCCGCGGTAGGCCCAAACGGAGATGGCGAGATGACCTGGACAGCTTCCTGAACAACTGACCGGAGGAAGCACCAAATCGGGAGTCGTGGAAATTAAGGGGAGAGGCCTTTGCTCAGCAGTGGGACACTCAAATAGGCTAGTAAAAAAAAATATAATTGCAATAGTGAGACATGAAAAACTAGTATTATTTACCAGAAGTAGGACTCTAAAAATAAATGTTTATTTTTTTTATTACTTGTGTTATTGTAATGTTATGACATATAATCTTTAATAGAAAAAAACCGACTTCTCAAAATAGTTTGAAATGCCATATATACATTATTGGCTGGTATTTAACTGATATAGTAATCCACTTCGTCACCTTTTTCTCGTAGCATATTTCGTTTCTGTAAGGGTCACAGTTCTAACCTAACCTTACCCACTTTTCTAGTAGCACTTCGTTTCTCTAAGGGTCGCAGTTCTATCCTAACCTAACCCACAAAATCGAAATCGCCAAACTATGCATCGTTGAAGAGTTCTGTTCTAATCATCATCAGCAGTTCCACTTCATCAAATGCGACAGTTTTTAATGTAAACGCTTGATTTTCTGTTGAAAATACAAAAATCTCTATACGTATGCCTTTAAGATTTGAGGAGTTCCCTCGACCTCATGGATCCCATGTTCAGAACTCGAGCTTGACATAAATGTAGCTTAAAAACTTAACTTGCTTAATAAACATAACGAAGAGGACAAATCACCACACGTGAACTATGCGTCGTTGAAGAGTTCTGTTCTGATCATCATCAGCAGTTCCACTTCATCAAATGCGACAGTTTTTAATGAAAATACTTGATTTTCTGATGAAAATACAAAAAATCTCTATACGCATGCCTTTAAGATTTGAGGAGTTCCCTCGATTCCTCGTGGAACCCATCATCAGAACTCGAGCCTGACAAAAATATGGCTCTAAAACTTAATTTGCTTAACAAACATAACGAAGAGGACCAATCGTCAAACGTGAACTATGCGTCGTTGAGGAGTTCCCTTCTGATCATCATCAGCAGTTCCACTTCATCAAATGTCACCTTTCTTAATGTATATGCTTGATTTGAGGAGTTCCCTCAATTCCTCATGGATCCCATCATCAGAACTGGGTTTTGACAAACACGGGAACAATCTGTACGCATATACATCCAATTAAAAAAAGAATTTTCAAAATCGGTCCTGTAATGACGGAGGTATGGAGTAAAAACATAAAAAATAAAAATAAAAAAATATAAAAAAACATACAACCGAATTGATAACCTCCTCCTTTTAGATTTGGAAGTCGGTTAAAAATACACTTTTGCAACAACCATAATAGAAAAAAAAAATTAAACACATCGTCTTACTAATTAAAACTGCAATAAGTAAACTACTTATTGTACTTAAGATTCAAGCATACAGTACAGCAGCATACTATAATTGCTTAAAATAATCGTAATATCTTGAATTACTAACGATAAGTGCAATAAGTAGAATACTTATTACAGTTATGGCTTGTAATTATATCATGTCTGTATTGGACCATCCTAAGCATAAGTGCGTTTGCTCATTTTTTATAGTATAGATAAATAAATAAATAATTATTAGGTACGTACAAATAAACTCATAAATATTATCTATTTTTTGGTCAAAGTTTCAAGTCAATAGGATGTGTAATATTGGAGATAACAACTAAACAAATTTAAAATCTTTTACCGCGTTTTTCTCGAAAGTAGCTTGACTCTAGTTATTGCACTTTTCGTTAGGAGGGCAGAAAAGCTACAGCATTACATGCTTGACGTATTATATTTTATGTTCTACTACCATTTGCGACACACTTAGGGCCAGTTGCACCAACCACATTTGACAGACTGATCAACGTCAGCCGGCGCGCCACTATGAAACTTTCCATACATAAAAATTTTGCGAACTCTTTAACGATACGAACAGTTTGGTACAACCGACCCTTAGTCTAAATCTTTCACTCCTTTTATATTAATTCTGCTAAATTTTGATATTATGAAACATGCCCCTGGACGCAAATTCAAAAGTCTCTTCCAATAAAATAATATTCTATTTGTTAATTCAGGTGGAATACATAGATGAAGAAACGCTAGACAACGAAGAAGATTACGAAATGGATTCGCAAGACGAAGACAGAGATTCCCAGGACGAACATAAACCACAATTCAACAACATATCCCACTCAAAACCACTCGCCAACGGACAAGACCAGGTCGAGCTCCTCCGACTCTTCACCGAGGTCCAGAAAATGCAACGACAAGCCGTCGGCTTGAGAGACAAACTCAGATACAACATGAGGATCCATAACAGACAAAACAAAAAACTTCAAAGACTAAAGGAAACTATAGAAATCAAAAAGAACATCCTAAATCAAAAGCGGAAGAAAAAATCAAGAATACTACTAACATTACAAGATAAAATTAAGGAGGATAAAAACGGTTTAGTTCTAGCCATGCCGACTAGACATACGGACGATTTGAAGAACTTTGCACTTAGTATTTACAAATATTCTCCACAAGCATACATTTATATTAGAAATACGCTCAGAACCATGCTACCCAGTACGGATGTGCTTGAGACATGGGTCGACGCAGGGTACACACCAAAAAATGCGATGTCGAATAGCAGTATGATTAAAGTTATTTCTGAACAAACTGATAAAGAACTGAGTTGCAAAGTTACGTTAGGATGATTATTCATGTATTATAAGAATAGATTCTGGATATTTTTGTGAATAAAGACATTTTTTAAATGTTACAATGTTTAGTCATTGTATGGAGAATGTGTATGATACCTACTAGGATTCAACCTAACCCTTACTGAAATAGTAGTGGTAATAAATTATTACTATTAATACTAATTAATAATTATAGTTGTCACATTACAACCTTGAAGTACGGTTGCTAGCTTACCGTGCGTGCCTAGCCAAGATGCCAATCGTTCGCTCCGTCTCCGATGTGTCGGAAGCCGGTGTTGCTCGAAGGTCTCCGTAGCGAAGGATACGCTAATGTCTATGATCAGAAATCGATTAATGTCTTTGTCCAAGGTAAGAATTGCGATTGATATTTAACCTTAAACAGAAGAAACATTTATTGTCAGTTTGACTTTTATGTGTCACGAGAAGTTTAATGTATTTTGCTTTACAATTCAGAATAATTCGTTGTACATGGATTAACTGCGAAATTAGAAATAAGGCGATTTTTAACATTTCAATGTGAAAAATCCCTGTTGTTATCAGGTTTGCTCCCATAACTAGAACTAGAAAAACAGTCAATTGACACATTTATTGTATGTATTTGATATTCTACAAACTTTAATTTTCATGTTAACTCTTCTCTTGGTGCTGCACCAAAAAAAATCTGCCTTTCAAATGTACTGTACATATACTGTGTCTATATTAGCCATTTGAATTAACAGTGCGCCCAGTGCAGTGTGAGGAGATAACAGATAAACTAAATTAGATAGATTGCAGAGCGGTACTGGATTCAGAAAGGTTATCCCAAGGCAATAGATGCAATTTCGATAATACCGTAACAGCCAAGGCAATCCTATCCATTTCACTGTTACATTTGATTTCTTATACGCCCGCGTACCACTAGAAAAAAAACAATCTTATTCCAATGTCTTAGAGTCACATTTTGCTCAACAGCATTTCACGCTTGAACGACTTTGCATGCAAAATTCGAATTGTGTTTTATTACCATGTAACAAGGACGTGTTTTGCTTGTTAACGTCAGCTGTCAATCGGCCATCTTTCTTGCTTGCAGTCAAAACAAACTGCTCGTGTTAACGCCGCCGCTCGCCGATAGATGGCGTTGCCCCGGCGCTGTGGTTAAAAAGAGAAGGTGTTATACGGCCGTAACGAAGTGCCCGAATAGAATAGACGAGCCCAACAAATGGTTCCGGTTTAGTGTCGAGAAACCTCTGCGTGGGGAGGTTGTGTCGCGTTGTTAAGCGACGCGGCGTGCGTGTTCCAAAATAAATACCCATCTGTCCAAATATTGTGCAAGTTTTTTTATTGTTTCCCGAAACAAGGATGCGTGTGTGTGTATGACCTAAAAGTGACAAGTTTATTTTGTGTTTTCAAGTGCCAGTGTTTTGTTTTTGTTCAGTTTTGGATTTATTGGAGTTGCGAGTCCGCAGACGGATTTGTAAAAGGTATGGGACTTAATTCAGTTTTAAGGCGAATGAGGCTACGAATGGGCCGGCGACGGTGGTATCTAACAGGACTTTCGTAATCGCGATTCTAAGCGCGTACGGCAACCATAAAAGCTGAACATACCATACATGTGCCGGCATTCAAACGCTGTAGGACGTGTAAATGTTTAATGTACCATTATAACTAAATTATTAAATATTAAAATGTTATTCGCGTCATGTGTTGACCTAAGTTTCTCCGCTTGTATGGGGCGACAATTTCTTTTATAAGCCAATCGAAAGTACGTTTCCTGGTTCATGTAATTAGTGCATCGTTGCAGTTGCAGTGTCGACAGTGAAAGTTCGCGGTGAGGTCGCGTTAGTTTAAATATTCGGGTCATTTGTGATGTATGTACTTATACTCTGTATCTTTAGGTATTTTAATAAAAGTAAACAAAATCTACCCTCAAATGGCTCCTTAAGCCACTTGAGGGTACATGAAAACATTAGGTACATACCTAATCAAATAATGTAGGTAGGTTATAGTCAGGTCGTTCAGTGACTGATCCAGGCTGTTTCGTATTTGGTTGGTTAAGAGCGCTCTTACAAGAAAAGTCGAAATAATGCAAAATTGATGATACTAGTCGACGAAATTCAGGACTTTGCGCTCATTATTAGAAACAATGAGTACTTGTTCCAGTAAAAGCGTCTTCTTATCTTTATAAATATCGTTGTAAATATTAGAAAAAGGACTTATTAAATTAGTAATGATTTTTTTTCTGATGGTCGTTTCCGAAAAACCCCGTGAAGCACTGAATGGCGAGCTCTTATTTGGAAATGTTGAGAATTTTACTCTGCTAAACCTGGCTATTTTGTATTACTAATACCCTGTACTTTAGGCATATCAAACTATATTTTTCCTACATACCTTTGAGAAAGAGAAAATCAAAGTAAAACGAACTCGATTTTCTCTCCGAAACAAGTGTCAATTCCTACGAAAATCTACTTAATATCGAAGTCATTTTCATACTCAAGCAATCTGCAACGTTTGCTTATACTGTTGGTATACATTAGTGTTTATGAAATTCTACTATAATTTTTTGGCAATTTTTTGAAAACTACTCTATATTACCGATGACGCGCGCTGCACCAGCTCAGTGCCGCGGCAGAGCTTGTATAGGCAGGACGTGTGTCGGTCGACTCCGCACATTTTCAACGGCGACGACGAGGTTTTTTATCATTGTGTGCGGCGGGCGCCGTGTAAAACGCTATACTGTGTGCGTGTAAACCGCAACGAGAGACTTTGATCCTAGCACTGTTTTTATAGTATTATAATTTATAATGGTACAGTTTAATAAACTACCGGACAGGATTCAAAATATTTGAAACGACCTGACATTCTATATGTATTTATTTGACTCAAGATAGTACTCAGGGTCTGATGATGGAGTCGGAAGGTGGTCACCGGTACCAATCAACCATGCAACTAAACCACTTCGTGTTTAGGCTCGTTTTATTCATCTCAACAAGATCTTTGACACAAGATAGTACTCAGGGTCTGATGATGGAGCCGGAAGGTGGTCACCGGTACCAATCAACCATGCAACTAAACCACTTCGTGTTTGGGCTCGTTTGATTCGGCTCAACAAGATCTTTGACTTAAGATAGTACTCAGGGTCTGATGATGGAGCCGGAAGGTGGTCACCAGTACCAATCAACAATGCAACTAAACCACTTCGTGTTTAGGCTCGTTTTATTCGTCTCAACAAGATCTTTGACTTAAGATAGTACTCAGGGTCTGATGATGGAGCCGGAAGGTGGTCACCGGTACCAATCAACCATGCAACTAAACCACTTCGTGTTTGGGCTCGTTTGATTCGTCTCAACAAGATCTTTGGCACAAGATAATACTCAGGGTCTAATGATGGAGCCGGAAGGTGGTCACCGGTACCAATCAACCATGCAACTAAACCACTTCGTGTTTAGGCTCGTTTGATTCGTCTCAACAAGATCTTTGACACAAGATAGTACTCAGGGTCTGATGATGGAGCCGGCAGGTGGTCACCGGTACCAATCAACCATGCCACTAAACCACTTCGTGTTTAGGCTCGTTTTATTCGTTTCTATAAGATCTTTGACACAAGATAGTACTCAGGGTCTGATGTTGGAGCCGGAAGGTGGTCACCGGTACCAATCAACCATGCAACTACACCACTTCGTGTTTAGGCTCGTTTGATTCGTCTCAACAAGACCTTAGACACAAGATAGTACTCAGGATCTGATGATGGAGCTGGAAGGTGGCCACGGGTAACAGTCTACCATGTAACTGAACCACTTCGTGTTTGGGCTCGTTTGATTTGTCGCAACAAGATCTTTGACACAAGGTAGTACTGAGGGTCTGATGATGGATCCGGAAGGTGGTGACCGGTACCAATCAACCATGCAACTAAACCACTTCGTGTTTGGCTTCGTTCGATTCGTCGCAACAAGATCTTTGACACAAGTTAGTACTCAGGGTCTGATGATGGAGCTGGACTGTGGCCACGGGTACCAGTCTACCATGTAACTGAACCACTTCGTGTTTGGGCTCGTTTGATTCCTCGCAATAAGATGTTTGAGACAAGATACTACTCAGGGTCTGATGATGGAGCTGATGATGATTGACAGGTACCCGTCGCCACCTTCGCGCTCCATCATCAGACCCTGAGTACTACCTTGTGTCAAAGATCTTGTTGAGATGAATAAAACGTGCCTAAACACGAAATGGTTTAGTTGCATGGTTGATTGGTACCGGTGACCACCTTCCGGCTCCAACATCAGACCCTGAGTACTATCTTGTGTCAAAGATCTTGTTGAAACGAATAAAACGAGCCTAAACACGAAGTGGTTTAGTTGCATGGTTGATTGGTACCGGTGACCACCTTCCAGCTCCATCATCAGACTCTGAGTATCACCTAGTGTCAAAGATCTTGTTGAGACGAATCAAACGATCCTAAACACGATGTTGTTTAGTTGCATGGTTGATTGGTAATGGTACCTTCCAGCTCCATCATCAGACCCTGAGTACTGTCTTGTGTCAAAGATCTTGTTGAGACGAATCAAACGAGCCCAAACACGAAGTTGTTTAGTTACATGATAGACTGGTACCCGTGGCCACCTTCCAGCTCCATCATCAGACCCTGTGTATCTTCAGTGTCAAAGATCTTGTTGAGACGAATCAAACGAGCCTAATCATGTTACTACATGGTTGATTGGTATCCGTGACCACCTTAATCATCATCAGATCCTCAGTACCAGTTCGTTTTTAAACCCTCGTTGATACAAACTTTACAACCTATAGGTACCAAATGCAATGACGAAACATGTAAATAAGCGAGTAGGTACCTATAATTTCTTTCGAGTAATATACCTTCATAAGTACGAGTATGGGGCTATTCATAAATTACGTCGTTTCAAATGGGAGGAGTGGGGGGGGGGGGTCTGGACATCGGATGATGGTAACATGACGTAGGAGGAAACAGATTCATCCGAAGCTTGATTTTTGGATGATTTGAGGGGTGGGGGGGTCAAAAATCGTCAAAAATAGATGACGTAATTTATGAACAGCCCCTATGTACATTTGCACTGCATTTAGTATTTTCGTACTTACCAAATAACAGTTTTAGAACTTTAAAAGTTAAGTACAGTTAGTTTTGTTATGGTTGATTTCAATATGCTTCGCGAAGGATCAAGAATGTTTAATCCATCATTGTAGTGCGAGTGTGGTAGAAGGGATCGGCGTACTGAGCTCGCACGGCCTGCCGCAGCGCGTAAAATACCTAAACTCGCTCAACGCCGAAATGTAATAGCGCTCTTAAACCAATAAATGTTATAATTACCCGAAAATGTAAATACCTATACTGCAAAACGAAATTCAAGACCAAAAAAAGTAAGAAAATGTTGCCACTTTTTACTAGCGCGTCTTGTATTTATGTAAAAATAAGTAAATAAAAGTACTTTTTTAAATCGTGGGAGTAAAATTACTAATAAAGAAATTATTTTAGCGTGATTATTTTATCAAAAGGAATTTACTATTTTACATTTTGGTCTTGAATTACGTTTTGCAGTTTAAAGATACTAAACAATAGGTATATATATATACCAGTTACCACATTGTCGGTGTGGATAAGGACGATTTAGAATTCACCAATACGGCTGAAAAGGTGTTACTAATAATCGACAAGAATTACCTACAAGTGATCTGGTACTTGAAAACACCGCACTGGTTACCTACCCTATATTGACTGCGTTACCTGCATTTTTCCTTTCGTCATCATCAGTCTATACTTCTATACTTCATATCCATAATATAGGTACCTATATACGTCACTTGTCCCGGTCCTGAGCTAATCTCATCCAGAAGTGATCCGCAATCTACCGAATGTCCGTCCAACGAGCCAACGGACTTTAATTTTAGGGTTCCGTACCCAAAGGGTAAAAACGGGACCCTATTACTAAGACTCCACTGTCCGTCTGTCTGCCACCAGGCTGTAAGTATCTCATGAACCGTGATAGCTAGACGGTTGAAATTGTCACAGATTATGTATTTCTGTTGTCGCTTTAACAACAAATACTAAAAAGGACGGAACCCTCGGTGGGCGAGTCCGACTCGCAGTTGGCCGGTTTTTCTTTAGCGGTCATCATCACTACAATGAATCATTGTACAGTCAGGGTATTGGTTTATGTACCATTTCCTACCTAGGTAGGTAAGTAGGTAGGTATTATCACTGTGACAAAGTAGGAAATAAATTCCTTGACCGTACGATACTATGACGAGATCGTTTCTTAGTGACAAGACCGCCTAGTGTCTTGCGTTATTTATAATTTTTTGTTTTGGTAAACAATTCAGAATATTTGATTGATTGGCGCATAGGTACCTATACTCTGTATCTTTAGGTACTTAAATAAAAGTAAACAAATAATTTGTACATTTTCGGGTAGTTAACATTTTTTGATTAACCCACCAAATAAAAAACCACCTGGATCTGTCACTGAACGACCTGACTTTAACCTACATTATTTGATCATGTAATGTTTTCATCTACCCTCAAGAAGCCATTTGAGGGTAGATTTTGTTTACTCTTTTTTAAATACTAAAGATACAGACTGTATTAGATATATATGTTCGGCAATGCGCAAAGTGACGCCTCCGAAGTGCAAACGTCTATTACCTATATGTTACTTTGTCCTTAAGACGGGTTCCTTTTTATTAAGGTTCTTTTTTCTGTTCCCTTTCTCGGGGCCTTTTGATTAGATTATTTAATCAGGATCGGGACATGTGGGGCTTGTTTCCTTGATAAGAATAACCTTTATATATCTACTTACCTAATAGTAGGTACACGCCACAACAAAAGGCTTCTTTAAAGCTAACGGGGAAAGCATCTACAAAGTATCTACAGGTATTGAATCCCGAGCGTAGCGTCTAAACTACTACTAAATTCTAAAATATATTAATCTTGAGCGTAGTGAGGGATTCAAGTGTTAACGTCCAAGGTGGAAATAATTTTGCTACCATGTGACAAATAGGAAATTATTATGTTCCAAAATAATATTTAAACTAAAAAAAAAATGTGCAAAAAAGAAATAAAATCGTGTTCTAGAACAGAAAATTGACACTTTGATCCCTCCTAGCAGGGAAGCGGAAGAAAAGTGCCACTTTGATCCCTCCTAGCAGGGAAGAAAAAGCCGGTAATGGATGTGAAAATATTCTTTTTAACTACTGTAATTTTACTTTTTGAGTATGACAAACTTGGTACCAGTAAACTGGCCACGGTCACTGCTTATCAACCAATAACAGCTAGACTATCCGTTATAATATTATAAGAACATCAACAGATTAACTAGCGAATTAACCAACATCGTCGAGATAGGAACTACAGTTTGGTAATAGGTAGGTTTATAAATAACTAAACGCGGCAAAAACGAGTCCCGGTTAGAAATCTCCTTCCTCCGGCCTGCAATTAACTGTTTAGCGGCCGCCGCACACACTGCCGCGTAACAATGTAACATTACAGGCTTTTAATTGGTGGTTAAACTTTCATCACGCGTGAATCCTGGGATCCTATAATATATATAATAAAGCCTTGTTTTCTCTCGCATTTTTAAGGAACTTCAGTATTCTGCCCAGTGTTCTCAATTGAGGACGCTTGTTGATTTTGTTCCGATTTCAGAATTTCTGGGCAGGAATCAATAAATTGTTCTTTATTGAGAACATTTGGCACAACGAGGTCAAAGCTCAAATGGCTGTTGCTTTAGGAAATACTTAAGGACCACAGAACAGCCCCTTAGGGCCGATAGAGACGGATTGCAACTCGACTGCAATTTGTATGGGAACTGCATGCCGACTGTATACAAGTTGCAGTCGGGTTGCAGTCTGTCTGTACCGGACCTTAGAGAGGAATCTTACAGTTTTGAAATTGAAAATTAAACCCATACGGCATACATTGAAAAAAAAACCGATACAAACTTCAACTTCAACATTTACTCAGCAAATAGGCCACAAGGGCACTTTTACACGTCAACATTGAATTTACATAAAAGAAAATAATAATAATACACCAAAATATGAGATGTTTCCGAAAATGTTCCCGGGAATTTCGCAATTTGAAAACATTCCGACGGCATGTCAGTATGTAGGTACCAACTTGCGATACATTTTCTATCTCAACCAAGAACCGGGACAGATGTGGCAACTGGCGACAAATGCGTTTACCGGCAGCGGTATATTAATGCGATCCGATTAGGTAACTCATAGCCCCGGCATCCACCGGCAAGGCTGCACAAATACCAATCATATGCTGAGCGCATTACCATAATTCTTTAACGGTGCATAAGGTGCCTCCTCTGTGAGCTCGCGAATGGGAAGCAACTGTCAGAATGCGATTTCCAACGATGGTTTCTGAAATAAATAAATAAAATAAATTTTCACCACACCAACACAAGGCAAATACTAACTAAAATATGAAACAAAATCAAATAAATCGATTTAAAATGAGTGTTTTAAATATTTATCATTTAAAAGTCAATTCTACCAGTCAACATAAGGAAATAACTCAAAATTTACATTTAATTACTTTCCCTCACATGTGGATAAAATGCAACTTTCTTATCAGTTTTTGAACAATCAAGAGAGCCTTTACCAGTTGGTGTGGTGAAAATAAATAAATATTATAGGGACATTCTTACACAAATTGACTAAGTTCCACCGTAAGCTCAAGAAGGCTTATATTGTGGTACTCAGACAACGATATATAACGAATATAAGAACGTCAGCTGCTTTTTTTAACTAAGTACCTATATTTCCTTATTATAAAGCGCTTCAACACCTTACTTAATTCAGTAACTGACGACATCGACAGGGACTCAACTCAACTATACGTTGACACTCTATCTACCATATTGCTGCGTCCCTGTCGTCAGTTACTGAATTAAGTAAGGTGTATGAAGACTATGAAGCGTCTAACTAAACCTTAGACATTAATTCATATTGCCCATTCATAGGGACAATAACCTTCTTTTCTTCCTCGCGTTGTCCCGGCATTTTGCCACGGCTCATGGGAGCCTGATGGGGGTCCGCTTGACAAGTAATCCCAAGAATTGACTTAGGCACTAGTTTTTACGAAAGCGACTGCCATCTGACCTTCCAACCCGAGGGGAAACTAGTCATAGGGCCAATAACCATTTCATCATCATCATCTCAGCCATAAGACGTCCACTGCTGAACATAGGCCTCCCCCTTGGACCTCCATACGTGCCGGTTGGAAGCGACCCGCATCCAGCGTCTTCCGGCGACCTTAACAAGATCGTCTGTCCATCTTGTGGGTGGGTGGAATAACCATTTACGTATAAACAATTAACTACAGGGTGGCCAAATAAGAGGTATACACTTTATTTTTGAAATTTTATTCTATAAAACATAAAAAATATTAAGTATTCCTTGTTAAATATAATATGTAGGGTCAGCAATTACACATGGAAAATAATGTCAGACAAATGTCCACCTCTAGCAGCATGGCAGATGCGAACCCTTTTCATCGCGTTTTTCATCACTTTTCCACACATTTCTGGCGTTATCTCAGCGACAGTGTTTCGAATATTTTGTTTTAATTGCTGAAGGTTCGTTGGCCTATTAGCATAGACACGTCCCTTTAGATAGCCCCACAGAAAATAGTCAGGAGCTGTTAAATCAGGCGATCTTGGGGGCCAGTCAATGTCACCGTTTCCCGAAATTAATCGACCGGGAAACGTTATTTTTAATGTTTCTATTGTAACCGTGCCGTGTGACACGTTGTTCCGTCGTAAAACGCTCAATAATAAATTTGCCGTATCTACACAAACGTACGCAATAACTGTCATATTTACCGCCAAAATAAAATAGCGGCAAAAAAAAGTTGTATACCTCTAAGTTGGCCACCCTGTACTATTACGGCGGGTCTGGCTTTGATTCGTAGGTAGCGCCTATTGTTGTACCTAAAGAAGATTGCATCGGCAGTATACGAAACACACCAACACATATTGTGTTTACTCAAGTACGAGTACCTTCAAACGTACAACAAACCTACGTTTTTGTGCAAGGAGTTTCACTCTCTTGTGTATTGCTTACACTGCCCACGTCAAGAAAACGTTTTAATTGATAACCTCGCCTTTTTACACGATTTGTTTTTGATAAATTAGATATTTTGTAAAGTTTAGTTTTAGCAAAGATTTTCTGCTTAACTATAATATAAATTTTAGCCAGTTTATTAATTATCAAACAAATATCAAAATGATTGCAAAAATATTCGATTCGTCCAGGCCTCACCGTGCATCAGCTTCCTGTACTTAAACGGATACCATCGCTTTACCAATTTAAAAAAGTTAACAATATTTAGTTTGTTTCACCTTTTCAATTGTGAACAAACAGCATGCAAATCCGTGAAGGCATCTTAAATATACATATTTACATTTGAAATCAAAGACGTAAATCAACTGCTGTGGGAGGGACTTTAACTAAGTTTTTTACCTATATTTATTTATGTATCAATTCATCCAATACACATCAGTTAGTTAGGCATTTATGAAACTTATTTTAATTATATAAAGTCTATTAGTTTCAAACATTGAAGTACCTAGGTAATCACTTGATTCACTAGACCATAAAAATGAAAGGAAAATTACTCACTTCACTGGGCTGACATTCTGTTTCTATACCCAGGTAACCTAGGTCGTTAAAGTCACTCTGCTGAGACGCATTCTCACGATTCTAGCTATTTTAAAAGACGCCAATGGAATTAATTACGTACTTTACATACCAATGCTGGCTCCCACTAATGATTGGCCCTTCGAGTTTAATTAAAAGGCGGTTTCCTACAAATGTAGGGCCCATAGACGACCGGTCTGGCCTAGTGGGTAGTGACCCTGCCTGCGAAGCCGATGGTCCCGGGTTCGAATCCCGGTAAGGGCATTTATTTGTGTGATGAACACAAATATTTGTTCCTGAGTCATGGGTGTTTTCTATGTATATAAGTATGTATTTATCTATATAAGTATGTATATCGTCGCCTAGCACCCATAGTACAAGCTTTGCTTAGTTTGGGGCTAGGTTGATCTGTGTAAGATGTCCCCCTAATATTTATATTTATTTATTTATTTATTTATAGGTATATGACTGTACCTACTTGGCGGGATTCCACCAGAGTGCGGCACTATACGGCACAAGCATTTTTTACTGAATACAGATGGCTGACCAATAACCGACCTTTGATTTAGTTTAACGTTCAATTAATGCAGACAAACTGCAATTAAACTTTGTTTTCATATTTCGGATATTCATGTTAGATTTTCGATTATTTCGGTGTTTTCAAATTGTCCGTACCGATATCGGAAATCGGATACGACCAAAAGAAGTCAAAAAGAAATGTTTATTGTTCAAAGAAAAGCGTTAATGCGTTAATGCGTTATGCGTTAATGATTCCGTTGCCGGGCGTCAGACCGTCAACAACTCCTGAGGATGCCTCGTAGAGAGGCGAAACACGTGTCGAGGATTATTCTTTTGGTGGTGGTTTGTTATATTTATTTGCGTATTTATTTTTGCGGTGGGAGGGTGGGAATATTAATTGCATGTAAAAAATACGCAAGTAAGTATAACGGGTTAGCACTGATTGACTAGCACGTTATCTTTTCGCGGATTAGCAAAGTAATATTTTGGTTTTAAGAATAAAACTAATTGAAGTGTTTCTCCAAGGGTCATCCGACATCCGATATCGGATCGGACAATGAGAAAACGCTCTTACAGTCTATACTCGACATATTGTTGCGCCTGTGACCTTTCACTACGTGAATACATGTTGTTGAATACTTTGAATAATTTATATGATATATTACCAAAACAAATAAACAACCGGTTGTTGACAGAAGGCGAAGGCGTGAATAGTTGAATAGTTTGTTGATGATGTTGTTTGAATTCACTTATTGTTCTATTATCATTTAGTTTTGTCCAAGAGCGGTGGTGGCCGAGTGGATAATGACGTCCGACTTTCAATCCGGAGGTCGCGGGTTCAAATCCTGTGGCTCGTACCAATGAGTTTTTCGGAACTTATGTACGAAATAGGTATCATTTGATATTTACCTCTAGCTTTTCGGTCAAGGAAAACATCGTGAGGAAACCTGCATACATCTGCGAAGAAATTCAAAGGTGTATCTGAAGTCCCCAATCCGCATTGGGCTAGCGTGGGGACTATAGCCCAAGCCCTCTCGCGCATGAGAGGAGGCCTGTGCCCAGCAGTGTGATGTTTATAGGTGGAAATTATTATTATTATTATAGATTGTCCTGAAGTGGAAGGTATCGTTATTTAATTGCGGTATGCATTATTTAGTAGGTATTCGTCGAAGTACCTATAAATAAACAAAGAAATACTGACGCAGTGACGCATAGTATATAGGTACCTACTTAAAAAAATGTTGAATATTTTAGACACAAAATACAAGATATATTTCG